>NW_008752344.1:77642-94977 GCF_000715545.1 Opisthorchis viverrini
CCTTCGAAGGATAAGGCCAGAGAGCACCTTCGATGCCACAGCTAACAGGCTGATGCCACGGTGGTTTTCACATAGCGTCCGCGTACCCTTTTTGAAGATGGGGATAACCGTCTACATGCCCTATTCTGCAGGCACTTTCTCTTCGTCCCATATAGCATCAATAAGCTTTGTCAAGTGAGTCATCAGGGATTTCTCACCTTCTTTGAAGAGGGCTGGATACAGACCGTCCGGTCCTGGTGCCTTCTCACGTTTCAATACGCCTGTTTCGTACCTTATTTCTTCTTCTGAGGGGCGATCAAGATTTGCATTCCATTCGCCCGTATGCATTACCTCCACGGGGTGTTGCATGAGGCCAGCTGAACTGCTCTTCGAAGTATACAACTGTTCTATAACTTCTGTTTGAAGTGTACACGGGAGGGAGTTGAAGTCAGTCAAGTGGACTCATGTATTTTGCTTTCTATCTGATACAGAGCCGGGTCCCACAATTCTCGGATTCAGTGATGCGTGATATTTTTATTGGACCACTGCGAACAGGCATCTGTGTTTTTTCGTACATCCTCCAAACTTTACGGCTAATTCACTGGTAATTTACGAGAATGTCGAAAGGAGTATACGTCCCTAACCTAACACCATACATAAAAGGTAAAATCAAAACACCAGTATGGTATCGAACGTCGTTAATATTACTAACACATGGCATCGCCACTACGGGTTGAGGTCAGCCAATCATATAACACAAGAGTGTCGCTTTGCAGCTGACTAGCTGATGTGGCAAGGCCTTGCATGCAAGCTGTCATGGTTAGTTTCTCCGGTTCAACATACGCACCTACTCCGTAAACGTGAACAAGTGGCCCGTGGATTTTCTTTTGGCCCTTACAGAAGCTCTTAAGATGCCCGAACAACGTCTGGGACTAGTGCCATCAGTTCTGAGTGTCGAGGGATGACGTACCGAAGTGCCAGATTTGTTAAAATCTGGCGAGCCGGCTACTAGCATTGCATTGAACTATGCTACAAGTGAAAGCATCATTCTCTGTCATAAACAGTACAGACTGAAATAAAAAAACTTCCTCCAAAGCTATCTGAAAAGAGAAAAATCGGATTTTGACCAAGAAAAGGCTGTCCACAGTTTTAACGGGATCATTAGTTTTACTGTGAATTGATCAACATATCCTACCCTTGAAGGGTACTATAAGTCCGCCGACGGTCAAAAACGCATGCAGAGTTATAAAAAAGGATGTACAGATTCGCAGTAAGGGAGAACGACAACATCAGACGTTTCAAGGCATGAGGAGCTGGTCTGAAAAGTTCACGAATCTCTATAGTATAGGGCATTGGACTGCACATGGGAGTTTAATCTACCTATATGCCGGCCATAGAGAGCCACTTGGAGGCTCTTAAACAGACTTTTCAGAAGGGATAGGGGATGAGCAGATCGTCCGAATGGGAAAGTGTGGATCGTCCCGGAAGATGCCTTTCAGAAAGTACCTGATGGAGGGAGAGACTAAAGCTAATAGGCATGAGGCGTGAGAGTACAATGACGCTAACTGCGTGGTGACGCTGCTGGTCACTTGCTTTCACCAGGACTGGTCTATTTAACTGCGAAACCCAGGTCCGTTGAGAACAATCGCAAGGATGCCTGCCTGGGTATCGGAAGCAAAGCCCCAAGGGCCAGAGAATCAAAGTAACAAAATCCGACTGGTTTCACCGCTGTTTCAAAGAAGGGTTTAAAAAAGTACCAACACCTCCTAGGTTGGAATCTCAAGCTATCGCTCCTTACGGCCAGTGGTTTATGGCAGGCCCTACGTGATGTACGACCAGACCGAATTCCTCCCTTTCAATACTCCCACTTCACACAAAACACAGCCCAAGCTGCATGCACCGGTTAACGAAGAAACGATGGGGAGCTTCACTTCAAGTGGAAAGATTCACCTTAAAATAATTAGTTTTACTGTGAATTGATCAACATATCCTACCCTTGAAGGGTACAATAAGTCCGCCGACGGTAAAAAACGCATGCAGAGTTATAAAAAAGGATGTACAGATTCGCAGTAAGGGAGAACGACAACATCAGACGTTTCAAGGCATGAGGAGCTGGTCTGAAAAGTTCACGAATCTATATAGTATAGGGCATTGGACTGCACATGGGAGTTTAATCTACCTATATGCCGGCCATAGAGAGCCACTTGGAGGCTCTTAAACAGACTTTTCAGAAGGGATAGGGGATGAGCAGATCGTCCGAATGGGAAAGTGTGGATCGTCCCGGAAGATGCCTTTCAGAAAGTACCTGATGGAGGGAGAGACTAAAGCTAATAGGCATGAGGCGTGAGAGTACAATGACGCTAACTGCGTGGTGACGCTGCTGGTCACTTGCTTTCACCAGGACTGGTCTATTTAACTGCGAAACCCAGGTCCGTTGAGAACAATCGCAAGGATGCCTGCCTGGGTATCGGAAGCAAAGCCCCAAGGGCCAGAGAATCAAAGTAACAAAATCCGACTGGTTTCACCGCTGTTTCAAAGAAGGGTTTAAAAAAGTACCAACACCTCCTAGGTTGGAATCTCAAGCTATCGCTCCTTACGGCCAGTGGTTTATGGCAGGCCCTACGTGATGTACGACCAGACCGAATTCCTCCCTTTCAATACTCCCACTTCACACAAAACACAGCGGTGTTTGCACTACTCGGTTAACGAAGAAACGATGGGGAGCTTCACTTCAAGTGGAAAGATTCACCTTAAAATAATCTAAGCAACCTGCTGATGGCTAACCAACTGTCGCGAACATGGTTGCCTTACAGTACAAAACAATTTCGTGAAGCTATATTCCACTTTTGAATAGAAGTCCATCAGTCATCACCACGCATCATCGTTTAATAAATAATCGTTCCGCTCGTACAACCTCTCACTACCTGCCTGCAATGTCACCCGAGGGAAGCACGAGAGCTGAGATGCTGCCAGGTTGCCCAAGCCTAGACAGGGCTAATGGAGATTTCGGGGTTGGATTTGAACCATGGACGTTCCCGTAAGTTCACGCCTTGCCCACTGGGCTACCTCGATTAGCCTGAATGCCACTCTTAACTTCATGTTGAAAGTCATGGAACTCTGTGTGAAGAAATTTTCAGAGTGAATGAAGTTGTCTTTCATTGACTTTCATTAATTACAAACTCGATTGATTGTAGAAATCCTCGAGGAAGGTCTCCCTCGGCAACCGAAACGTCGGACAACAACAACCTATTCCACTACGCTGTTTTGACTTCATAATTGAAAAAATTCCAGATTATACACCACATAAGGCTCAATCTTTTGAACTCTTCGAGACGATTTCGGCCCGCAACTGCTTGTCCTCTTCTTACTCAGCACACCACGATCGAGTGGCACATATATGGAGAACTACGCAAAATTTCTTCCAAAAGATGAGCATGTAACTCGCTGTGCTTGAATTTTGTCCGAACAGCTCGAAACTTTCTGGTCATAATAAATACACTTTGCTAATCAACAGGGAAATATTACATTTTTAGACTGAACAGCGTCGACATACAGTCTCCTTCAAAAGTGCTACCCACGGTAGCCGAAGGGTTGAGCTTGACATCCTGCCCTACAACGCTGTCTCTTGGCTTTCCAGTTGGATTCCATATGTCACCCAAGCCTATCGCCAAAATCGATTCAGCTTATCTGAACAAATTTGTCACACAGAACCACCTAAGTCGCTTACACTTGACATTCGATGAAGATTCCCACCCGCGCTCATCCCGACCATCTAAAATAGTCCAAAGTTCAACTGATTAGCACAAGTGCACCCGCGCTCATCCCGACCATCTAGTCCAAAGTTCAACTGATTAGCACAAGTGATTTTCCACTCGACCATCAACCAAGACAACCCCATTGTCTAAATGGAGTGAACCCTGTTTCAGAAACCACCAGCTGACACTCGAGCAGTGCATGCGTCCTATCAGGAAGGCCTGCTTTCTGAAAGCAACCACTGGATGCCCGAAATCTACCGAGATTCTCAGCTGCGCTAGATGTTGGCCAGACAGACACCCCCTCAACATACAGCGCATCACAGCCTTGCATCAAACCCAGACAACGCGAGTCAGCGTTGATCAAGGTCAGACAACGACCCCGCAATATGCAGCACGTCACAGCCTCGTACCAAAGCCAGACCATGTGCGTCAGCATTGGACTAAGTTCAGACAGTGTTGTACTTTCGCACTCGCACGCACTCACGCTCTAGCACTCGCTTGTTCGGAATATAGCTGTTGTGTTCTCTTCTGTGAATCTTTTCTCTACGGCACTAGGCACTGGAGCGGGTCAGCAGCAGATACCTCAGATTGACGAACCAGCAGATACAACACGTCCTATGGCACTGATTGAAAAATGTTCTGTGGCCTTCAATGGACTAGCAGGTCGTGGGTTGTTTTGCTGACGTTACCTTTCTCCATACGTGAATTGGCTTATCAAGTGAAATGAAATTTGAAGGAGCGAGAGAAAACAAATAATTCGGAAAGCTTGCGAAAATACAAGCGATGACCACTGCCCCAACAGAACCTATTCGTTTCGAAGCAAGCCTTACAAGAAAACCCACTCATTCTGGTGCTACCTCGGGGGACAAAACTAAGTCACTGTAGCGTATATTCGTGCTCAGGGTTGGGGTCTACCGTTTCGTACAAATCAGGTGTCATCTAACCCACGTGATCCAATACAGAGAGGCAGTAACTCGGTGAACTGCTCAAATTGCCAATATCCATGTGTCGATAAAGCGAATTCCGGGAAGTACAGTATTGAGTATATGAGAAACTTTTCTCGCTCTTCCATGATAAACCAGGGACCGAGGCATTCATAGAATAAGATAGCATATCTGTTGAGGTGAGGAAGTTCTAACCCGTCAGCTAGGTCTACTGAGTCTGTGACGCCATATTATCAAATTTCAAGTTCACCAGCAACTCTATTCAGGCGTAAAATCAGTCATTGGTATTTAGTCTGTTCCTCGCGTTGGACACGGAATGTGGGATATCCAAGCATGTTAATCAGTTATGTCATGTGAGCCTAAGTACGTATCATAATGAAATACCGAAGTTCCTAGTGCGGATTGGCTCTGACGAACATAATCGGATACCCCTAACAAAATCCACAAGAAGTCGAATCTCTATATGGACTTCCATTTAATTCTTCAGGCCTAGTAGAAAGTAATGCAGTTGACTCGACTACGAAGGCGCTTATTTAAACTCGTCAAATTTGTCCTTGTGCGATTCTTCCCAAAATTTATGATAATAACAGCGAAGACAAAAGAAGTCCTATGTCATCACTCCTCTGAATGTAAGGAATGGGTGAAAACACACTGAAAAACAGTTCACAACCTCCGGGTTACAAAAATCACCACGTCATTCTTCCCTCTAAAGAGGTGATTTTCGGCATCCTTCAGTCACCAAATTGGCCAGGTTTTAGGGCAGACAGAACCAATCAATAAGACGGCTTCATATCAGCGCACTAGATCCGTGTTCAGTGTTAATTAACGGCTTTTGTCGACAAACCTGATTGTCAGAATCTTGCATTGATGGTTTGGGAGTTTCAGATTAGTTCCGATCGGGTCTGTTTTCTTCAAGGTGCTTTAACTGATGATTCACCGCGGGTGCCACTGGTGGATTTCGTTGGTCTTTCGGGGCTTGTGGGTGTTGCAATAATTTAGTTGGGAGAGGGAAGGTGGGTGAGGTCAAGTAGAATTCAGATGATGACCACTTCCGATAACCGCACACTATCACGTATCACCTCGGCTATTCAAAACGCTATCCACACCCTCTATTCTCTTAACACTGGGATAATTTGCGATTTCTATCGCCTCGGCCATCAGTTTGTGACGTGGACCGTAGTCCTTGCCTCCAAACCCCAACATTTTCTAAATCTACCTTGTGTTCTGTGACTAGTACATGTTCCGCAATTGCCGAGACTTTCAGTAACGCCTGATGTACATCTGCATTTCTTAGCGGCCTGTTTATTTTCCTTCTATGTTCCCCGATTCTGGTGTGAAGTTCGCTGACCGTCTGTCCTAAGTCGTTACACTTAAATTTTTAGACAGTCCCTGGATCTGTTTGCCAGGAGGCGATCCTTTAATTCTGTCAGTGCATAGCATTTCCCCTCTGGAAGACTTTTCTTATGTTGGTCGGCTAACAAAATTGGCACTCAACACTGATCTAGTGCGATAATACGAAGACGTCTTACCTTTTTTCATAAAGGAAACTACTCACGAAGTTGCTGAAAACTTTTCGACGTCTTACTGATTGGTTCTTTGTCTGCCTTAAAACCTGGCTAACTTGGTGATTTGCTCACCTGGTTTGATGAAACTTTTGTGTCAAAAGCGAAACGTTGCCCATACAAAAACTACCGATTGTTTACCAAGCCCTTCTGAAACTACTGAAACTTGGTTCGTCGGAGCCCTCCAAACTGCTCCTGATTGAAAACTGGCCAGCTCGTTTAGCTGGCTTTGGTTAAGTTTTGTCGTGCTTTTTTATGCTGTTTATCTTAGCTACCTTACATGACGGTGCGAGGTCGTCGCGATAATGGATGTGAAATAAGCAACGAGCTGAAACAGTTCGTCGAACGACTAGCTTTGTTTTGAGGAGTCCATTGGACCTCTCATTCAACAGATCTTCGACAGAACTCACGAATATGCTTCGTCCGCTGGTCTAGAGATCTCCATCTCCTATCACTATAAAGAAAGAAAGCGTTCAGCTGTAGCACCCTTCCGGTGCCTAGCTGCCATGCCACCCGAAGGAAGCACGAGGGCTGGGATACTGCTAGGTTGCCCAAGCCTAGACAGGGGAAGTCGAGTGGCGAAAGTCGGATTCGAACCACGGAACTTCCGGTCAGTGAATTCGCGCTCTAACCACTTGGGCCATCTCGCCCCCCCCCCTATCACTCTAATGAACCATCAGATGACACATAAGCCAACTCGGTAGCTTTAAGTATTCACGTCATTCATTCATTCAGTCGCAAATACTTCACAATCTGGTATCACCACCACCAGAGCACCGTGAACCCATGTACACCAGGTGTTATACCATGGTTAACCCTGTTGCGCCACCACGAGAAATCGAGGGAGGGCTTTGCGATGGCCTATTGTGCACGTAGTCATACCTAAAAACCAGTAAAATTTTGAAAACAAGTCTCCCGCCAGCGGAACGTGAATTCAAGTTCGGTGACGGAACCAGAAAATGCCATTCTGTATAGGATATGTTTCCACACACTACGTTGTTTGGATAATCACTAATTACAATATGTACACACTACTTATCGTCTCAAAACACTGATTGCTCAGTTCCCTGCTGAGACATCATGCAAATTTCTTTTCCGTCTTCTCACGCTGTCTTAGTAGATCATGCTGCCACTCCTTCAATCTTGACCACCGTCTCTCTTTGCGGCTTCTCGGGGCCAGCCAAGACTTGTGCAGGATTTCCTCAGACCGTTTGAAGTAGGTCAAGCGTTCTTCTTCGTCCACTAGATCACGCAGTGACTTTTTGGTCACTTCGATAACTGCACGTTGGCGAGCAGAAACCAGGTGATCAGTCCAAATGCGGTTGCGTTCGTCTTCAAATCGGTTATACAGCTGTTCCACCACGGCTGTTTCTGCACGCATACAGTCCACATTACCCAAGACCTCTTTCTGTATGAAGTCCTCGCAACGAGAAAAGAAGTCGTCAGCAACCACTTGTGCACACAATTCACGGAGCCTCTGAAAAAGGATAGACAAATTTGGTGTCTTGCAGTGAAAAAGGCGCCAAAAAACATAACGCAAATACCAAAAAATTAACATGACATAAAGCAGATCAATATTCTTTAACGATAGTGCGTACTAAAATCCGAACCCATATGTACCCGTCTATGAATTAAATATTTCTCATGACGGCCTTACTGAGGGTAGCAAACACAACAGATTCGAACTCCATCTAGCAACCAGCTTTTTGATGGAATGATATTATTGTGACAGACCCTCATTCTGCTTCCTGATCTGATTACAAGCGTACAAACGAAGATATGGTGCATTAACAGATGTAGGAAACCCAAGTTGTCGCGGTCCCTCATCATCGCTAACTGATAGTGGAACACTGCTAAATACTCTTCAATTAGGAAAGCAGGAATAAATTAGTGCCTGGTAATGACCACCGCTAGTGTTTCTCAATTCCGAAATCCCCTGTTTGATAACCTGACGAAAAAGACAGCAACATCTATGCCCCCTCCGAAAAAAGTGGGGACTGAGAAATCAGGAAGCGAAACACTGATTCAGAACGAAACAGGAAGTGAAAACTGCGTAACAAGAGACGCGTGAACCATAAGGAGATGACTGTGCGGAAAAGGCTGCAAAAAGTAAAAAGCAAAGAAAAGTAAAAAAGAAACATCGTTGGTCTTCTCTTAAGGAGGTCGTTACCCAAACAAATTGTCTAGCGATGAAATCTTGAAGTTTTTCTATACCAGACTAAGCATCCACTCACTATTGCCATCTCCATTAGATTTGTCGCGTACTTAGAAAGCCGAACGCAAGAGCGTACCAGAAAATATCAAGCATGGCAATCTTGTATGAAACAGCTCAAACCGGTACTGATTTGCAGGTTCGGATGGTTGATAGTACGAAACTTTATGGCCTGGTTCAATCCTCTCCAGAAGTCTACAGCAAACCACTCAACCTCCATAGGGTAAGAAGTCATCGTTTGACTGGCAGCAGGTAACGACTTGGTGAATCCCAATCGTCTACCATCAACATCACTATTGATGGCACAACGTAAGCGTTGAATATTAATGCGTTTCTGCCGTATGACAAATAGTTACCTGAAGCCCTAAGGGTCAAAGAAGAACGAAATTGGATGCTGCTACAGTACAGTGACTCTAATATGCCCACGTCCCCAGACAGTCATCCAATGTAGACAGTAACGAGAACACTAAAGGCCGTATCCTGTAGCGTTTCCAAACGTGTGCCTGGGATTATCCCAATCCCATTCTGCGAGACGAGTTCCACTGGCAGTACCTCGACTTTTCATGATCACTCTTATACCCCCATTCCAGGTCAGAGGTTGGCAACCCCTCTGCTTGCGTTTCAGCACAAAACAGTGTGTTTCTCGGTAGGCGATGATTCGTCATAAGGAATATATGACTAAATCACCACCACGTCTGATGTTGGGCACAGTCCTCGAGCGAAATCTCTGTTATACAACCGAACACTCGTTTTCTAGTTGTCTCGCTGTGGTTTCACTGGCACCAGACTGCATGAGCTATGGTCCTGAAACAGTTATCGAATACTTGAAGACTTCTCAGTTCTGCTGATTGCAGGGTTCGTGTCTCACGACCGTACAGTAAAACAGCCTCTACTGTAGCCTTATACACATCACTTGGGAATGCGAGACTTAGCACCACAAGTGTAAAATTAGTAAAAGGAGAGAATTTATCATTTGGTACAGGTGTTTTTGGATAATTTGAACGAAGTCATCTCGTCTTCTATCATGCAGTGTAAGGTCAGGACCCCGACACGCAGTCACTGAACACACCACGTACGATCCAAAGAGAGATACTAAAGAGTGCGGAGGGTAGTACGTATTTTGGAAACTGTAAAAGCTACGACTGTAGCGTGACAGATGTGGGCAATGCGCAGATACCTAAGGTTGGGGTCATCCATAGGTTTTAACGGGTAGGTATTCGAGACCAGTTTATCCTGCAGCCCAACTCAACTGTCCAACAGGTGAACTTTCAGTTTCAAAAAACAAAAATTGGGAGGTGAACTTCAAGTTCAAAAAACAAAAATTGGGGTGAAATAACACAAAAGCAGTCGGGATAATATTTTTGGGACGAAGGTGAGGGTGCAAGCCCAACTACTGCTCAGAAATGATGACTAGCAAGACAATATGTCAAAGATAAAAATGTAACGGAGATCTGTTAGACTGCCACAGAGAAAATCTATACAAACTCGCGAATCAGGACTACTCCCATCATCTCACATTAACCAAAAATACAAAAGAACAAAGCAAAACATCAGAAAAATCAACACAAGACAAGCTACTCGTCAACCGAATATGAAAAATTGAGTGCCTTGGCATAGCTAAGTACTGTTTACCTTCACTTGTTCAACAGCAAGATCGACTTCCGTAGCAGTGGGAAGGACTGGTTCTCCACGAGAGGGTGCTGCAGTTTCCGGCCTTGTCTGGCAAGATTCCACGGCTTGAATAAGTTTATCCAGCTTCGGATAAAGAAGAGCATGGCACCAGACGTTAAAAGCAAATATCATGAATGTAGGGATCGTATCCAACTGCCATGCCACCAGAAGGAAGCAAGAAAGCCGAGATATCGTCAAGTTGCCCAAGCCTAGACAAGGGAAGTCGAGGGGCGGAGGTAGGTTCGACCCACGGGCCTCCCGGTCAGTAGATTCGCGCTGTAACCGCTGAGCCACCTCACTCCCATATGACGTGTCACACAACGGAAAGGCATGTGTTTTCTCAATAAAGATATGGCGGAACACCGAAAGACTCAGACACATGAGCACTTTCATGCCTATTGGGATGCCTCAGGCAGTCATACGGGGATGGGTGTAAAAATGTTTTCGAATTATTCAGACTATTGATGGACGAATGATCATCGGTCCCTGTGAAGAACCAGCCGAGTATTCGGATGAATAATCATAACTGTTCTCTAGCCATAAGATAACTGTCCCAATAAGTTAATAGCTGTTAGACACCGAAAGTCATAACTACTTGAATTCAAAACTGATATGCAGACTGATGTTCCTGCTAATCAACGCAATACATGTTCGAGCCCTTCAAGCTCACGTAATGAGGTCCAATAAAGACTAAAGCGCTAAAGATGAATATGCTGAAAATATCTTCAGTTTATTCTATGAATTCACCAAAGGAGCCTGGATTTATACACTTGTAAAAAAGGGGCCTAAACTAGGTGTTCGAATTTTACACAACGGCAACAAAAGGCCAACATCCTGTGTTGGTGCCGCACTCCATAACTTGGGCAATACTTAAACGATAACCCAGGGAAATAGCAAATCTAAACCAAGTTGCGAAATTAACCCACTAGAGTGGCTTCCTGAAAGGGGATGAGATTTGACATTTCTATTGATTCTCTCTGAATGAAAGACAACCAGAGATTCGTAATGCACTGAAAACACCACATACGAGTGAGTCTCTCGCAAATAAGTGTATTTCGCCGACAGCCAGAGATTAATTTTCCATATGTTTTGTATACTCATGAGTAGCGTGATCTATTCATGTCCCTGCCGATCGTCCCCAAATTTCCGTTCCAGCTTAACGTTTACTTGCTCTGTTGATGACGCCACAAAGATTCCGGTCATCGGTCTATTTCCGCCTACAAGTTCGTGTCTACTCTGGAGACCTATGGGTGGAACTCAGAGCCTTGGACAGTAGCCGAGACGGGCTCCCCGGTAGCCATTTCGCAATACTTTCGTATTCCGTTCGCTGGGTTTCCTTTTAAACGCGCCTAAGCGCGCATTTTAATTTAATCTGCTACACGTGCTACTTTGTCACTCTGTTAGATAAAGAGCGCTGGTATAAGTATTTTCGTGCTTAACACCCGATACCTGCTATTCAGGTGGTTTGCGTTTATTTTTTTTGTACGAAGCCCTTTCTCAAACGTACTGACTGCCTTCCGCGCCGCTAATTCTCTGTACTGTTTATTTAAACTATCTGATTTCTTATGTCCGCACGTTTGTATCGCGATTGGAAGTGAATCGTTACTGCTTCCAGAAAGTTCTGTTGTATCACTGCCCTTTTGCGTTGCTTCTGATTGAGATCTTGTTGATCGTACGTCCTGTTTACTTCAAACTGTTAATCAGAACCAGTAGTAAACACACTGTCCACTGTCTTCATCCGTCTAACCTCAGTGCGTGCTACTTACTGAATACCAGTTGCCTAAAGTCCGATAGCTTCTGTAGGATACTAAACTCCCGGACCATAAACTCACCTTGAAATGGCCTCCCTCATGGAAAATGACTGATGGGAAACGCTTTTCAGAAGTGTCGCTGGAGCGCCACGTGCTGTCGAAGCTACGAGCCTAGCGAGCAAGGTTAATGTGAATTGCTTGTACATTCGTAAGCACGAAAAGAACAAATATCTACGTCTAGCCGAAGAATCCTCGGGGTTACAGGGCCACTCGTTTACCTGAAGCAACCCAAAAAGCCGACGGAACTATTTCTCTCCCTTGAAATGCTATGAAGGAAGGCTCATGCGCTTTCCAAATTGAAATGCGACCCATAGGTGCAGATGACGTCCACCGTTGTGCTATGCCTAAAGTCGTTGCCGAAGCAACGGTGTACCTAGTTGGTGGCAACAACCTAGCCCAAGAGGCCTTGTACGGTGGTGTATTGGAGCCTGTTGACTGCTCCCGAGCTAGCTTGTTCTGTTACATCGTTTGAGGAAGCTGCCCACTGCCTATGCAAGGTTGGTGTAGTTGGGGGGGGGGCAGACAGGTGTGAAGAAACATGCGATTAATCCGTTCTTATATGATTCTGTTTCCCCGGAAGGAAGCCGAGAGGTAACCAATGGCTGAATAGATCCAACGATAGCATAACCAACCGAGACCGGTGGGACATGAAATATATTGTTGTTCCAGTTATTATATGAATCTGTTAATTTGTCAACCGCATAAGGCTCAAGCAACTACGAGCAGCAGCAGTTTTGCTTTCACTTCACATATCATAGATTTTTCCGTTCGGCGAAAAATTGTTGTCCAGTCCTAGAATAAATTTTACTCAATATTTTCACAAAGGAAACTACTCACAAGGTTGCTGAAAACTCTTCGCCAGTCCATGACCGGTTTCGCCCTTATTCGGGCTCATCAGGTAAACACAGTGCCTGAGTTTCCGTCAACCTTATGTTCTAGTTGAACCAATATTGTTTAAAACCTCATCCAATCTGTACGGACCTGTGCAGCACTATCACGTACAACATTTCTGTATAGGAACTTGCCAACGAAGCTTCAATTTTCTTGCTTAAAACACACACACCATGGCAAAAAAAGCAAGCAACCTAATCTAATAATCCTTTTGCTCTAGATATACAGTATATTTACAACTAACAGCTCTCAAATAGAGCAAGAAGATGACAAAAAAATCAAGTCGCATGATCGCTACGTGTGACGGCAAACCAAAGAACCTGATTCATAACAATAGAGAAACAACTAGGGGCCGTTTGAAAATGCTCCGCAGAAATTCGATAAAACAAAATTAATTCTGCTGAAGTTTCATTCAAACCTAATCGAAAAAGACAGCCAAGAGGGATCACTAAAGAGTGATTCACTGAAGGTCACAAAATAGAACGTTCCCTAGAGCGGAAGTCGATCAAATCAGCCAAAAAGAGAGGTCAGTCGTGAACCCTTGAAGCACAAACGAATTTTAAGGTGAATTTCGGCTTATACCAAAATCGAGCGACAAGATATCACTGTACTCAGAACGAGCCGAACTCACCACCATCGCACTCAGTCCAGCTATTTGAAGTTGCTCAGCAGTTTGAAACTTTTCCAATTCCTGCTTTAACTGATCCAACTGTTCGGCATAGGCGTGACCAAATAACTTGAGTGCCTGATGCAGCGTTGGTGCCAACGATCGCGCTGAATCGGATGTGAGTCTAATCGATTTCAAACGGTTAGAGAATAAGTCGGACAAGTGGATTAAAGTAAATCCCAGTTTCAGACGTGGACGTTGAACGTCGAAAAAGTTGTCGTAGCTTGGATTGCGAATGAACCTGACAAACTTGTATTCAACCTAAAAGAGCGGAACGATGGAAGGAATAGAAGAATAAAATATTGAGATGACAGTCTGAAACAGACTGGAAACCTTAGAAAAGCAAAAGGGTCGGAGTTGCATGGACGTAGTTATACATGTAGTTGGTCCTCAATGATAGGTTATACTAAAACAGTATTAAGAGATGTGCAGTGGAATGTCTGTGAGAAACGAGTGGACAAACAGTTCTGGGTAACGATTACATATTAAAGATGCTCAACGATACACTGTGCCATGCATTAAAGATGAGAATAAATACTACCATGCAGGTAACTCTCACAACAATACTTCTGAGTTTTTGCCAACATATACAACTGACTGATCGTACAGGGTACAGATTCCCCGCCTTGATATGAAGTACATTCGAAAATCCGTGAAACCGAAGTCCAAGTTACGTCAACTAGACGATGTCAACGCCAGGCAAGTTGTAAAGTTATGCAGGAGGATCACAGGCACTATCTGGCTTCGACAGCTGGTACTTCAGGTAGATGAATTACGAGCCATATTTAAATTTTGATGCCCAACAGTCCCTTCAGTGATCATCTAGTACAGCAAGCGTCCAGTAAGTGAGGAGACGTTGGCTCGTGTCCACCAGAAGGCGTATATTTATAAGTTCACATTATGTGTATCTAGGCTTGTCACTGAAAAAGCTTCCAGGCCTGTCGAGGTCAGGGTTAGACGATGCTGTCCACTGTCCTTGTGAATGCAGCTTATCGATGTGGGCCATAGTTTAACCGTCGTGACGTCAACGATTCAACCGTACAGCGTAGGCTTTCGTATGGCTTATTCGAAAATTCTCATTCAGTTGAATGCATGTTGCGAGAATTGGGCACAGATTAGAGAATCAGATAATAGTCCTCACAATTAGCAGCACACAAAAACGCAGTAACTAGCAGGGGTCATTAAAAACAGAACGCTTGTGTCCGACTGAAATCATGACTAAAAGGCCCGCTGACCAATGAGGTTGAAAGCAGATATCTGCAGCTCTCTATACTACTAACTTATTAGATGCTGTTAAACAAACTGGAGGCCTGTCCGACATGTTGCTATCAAATAAAAACTCGGTTACGCGGTGATTATTGCGCAGTTCAAGAACAAACAGCGGACTTTTTTCTTCTTTCTTCATAAAAAGCATTTCCAACGGAAGCCGGACAGCAAGCCACTCTTGCCTGGACATCCAGCATCTCTGCCTGACTGGATGCCCATTGATACTCACCTGCACGCAGTTAGTTTGTCAATATCTGTAAAAGAATCCTGAAAACGCGCTTGGAATCGCTGACCAATCAAGTTAGCTGTGTATCCCCTGACAAACTGTAGTCAGATATGGGTTTTACGATGTTTCGAAAGCGTTACAGTTGGGCTAACAGATAAGGCATTGTTGTGGTTACCTGGGGTTTGAACATGCAATTAGGTGAAATAAACGCGATTAAGGATCAATCGGGTGGTCGTATTGGACCAGAATCGATAAGCATGTATAGTGATAAAGCCCGCCATATTCAGGTACTCATCACAGACCGTACCTGCGCAGCATCAACTTCTAGTACAATCGAAACCGTTCGGCCGTGTGGTGCCTCCCACATTCAAGCCAACCTTAAACACAAACAGGTTACATCACAATCAAGTGAGATTTCGTTCTTTAGGTGAAACCAATCTATGTGGAAAAGCCGAGAAGCACCGTATCTCTGCTTCAGTCTTATTAGAAACTCCGGGGAGTTCCGGACTACGACCTTCCGACTGTTCGCCTACGAGTGGCTGGTCAGCATTGTGATTAACTCGTATCACTAATGAGACGATATCTAAATTGAAAGTTACGGAATCTTCTGACGCTATCAATCTATAAGTAGATAAGAGGAAGAATGAATGAAGCATCCATCTGAGAATTCGTCACTAGAGACGCCAATCAAAATGTGACCACGTCATGTGAATCCCGTGATTGAAGGATGAGGGGGGGTAATCACAGTGCTGACCAGGGGCTAGTGGCTGAACAGTTAAATGGTCAAACTACTGGCTGAGAGGTCGAGGGTTCAAAAGGCTCTGAGGTTGTGTGAGAGGCGTAATGCCAATGATGCACAATAAGGGTGAAACAGCTGCAGTGAATCCCGTGAAGGATGAGGGGGGGTAATCACAGTGCTGACCAGGGGCTAGTGGCTGAACAGTTAAATGGTCAAACTACTGGCTGAGAGGTCGAGGGTTCAAAAGGCTCTGAGGTTGTGTGAGAGGCGTAATGCCAATGATGCACAATAAGGGTGAAACAGCTGCACAGTGTTTCTTCGCTTTTCAGCGTAGACTGGATTCACCTACAGAACAAAACCTTAATCGAAAATTACCGCGAGACCGAATGGGGCGAATCAACAGCAGCGCCTATTTTCAAAAACTGCACCAGTAGTGAGTATAGTAATCACAAAGGCCCTAACTTGACGTTCGTTGCAACAAGCCTAATCGTACACCTTATTTTACGTCGTCCCATGAGAACGCAGGAAGACGGGACCCGATGACAACGACAAGAATTATGACAGGAAACGGTTGCGTGGGCCATATTTTAACGCTCAAATGCCACAGGAACCACGTGTGTATAGATCGCCTTGACTTTAAAGGTATGTTCGATTCAGTCGAGCGATTCGTTTCTCTCGACACTTTGGTGGAACATGAGATGTTACAGAAATTCGAGAATATCATACGCTTTTTGTATTCACATACTTGTGAACACGTGAAAATATACGAGAATCACCCTCTACAAACTACAAGTCTCAAACTCAACATCAAACGTCGGGCCTGGTTTGCGATAACGACAGTCCACAGCACTCACCGTCAGCTGGGTGCACTCAAAAGACTAGAGTGAACAACTGGTTTATTTTTGGGTTAAACACTCCACCATAATAGTACTGCGCAATGGTGCCAATAAATTATAGGAGAGAAGCAGACCAACATTACGGCTTGTGATAACAGTGGGCTGAATCAGAGCTACTGTGTAATGTACACGAACCACGAGTGCGGGTTGCTACGTCTATTCGACATGACAACAATGAGTCAGATTGTGAATTAAAAAAACAGGGAAAGTCTGGCCAGACGACCTATGCGTGTATGTGCATGACACGTCCAGACTAAATGTGCAAATAGCGAGGATGGATCAGGAGCGATCGATCAATGCGGACTCGATATACGAGGTGTAGTAAAGTGACCACCAATATTGTGATACACCCTACAACCCGCTAGTTCAAACTTTTCCAAGGTTCAGGAAATGTCCTTCTTAGAAGGGGGTTTCACACATTTTTCACTGAATTTCGGCTGCGGATCACGTCAACAAAGGACGTGAACTTGAATGACATGGAGATGCCGGAGGGGGTATGGACGGTAAGCAGGACTCCTACAATCAGGTCTTGCGGAATCTACCTACTGTACCTCAGACAAGTAGTCGTGTAATTCTAAGCATATTATCTGTATGATTTAATCAGGTGGACGCTCTTCGATTTTACTACCGAATGTGAGCAACAGTGTGAGTTATCTTAGTGTCCTCCAACGGAAAACATTAATAAGACGAGTGCGTCACACTCAGAATAGATAGTA
>NW_008752344.1:95021-96605 GCF_000715545.1 Opisthorchis viverrini
GTCAACAAAGGACGTGAACTTGAATGACATGGAGATGCCGGAGGGGGTATGGACGGTAAGCAGGACTCCTACAATCAGGTCTTGCGGAATCTACCTACTGTACCTCAGACAAGTAGTCGTGTAATTCTAAGCATATTATCTGTATGATTTAATCAGGTGGACGCTCTTCGATTTTACTACCGAATGTGAGCAACAGTGTGAGCTATCTTAGTGTCCTCCAACGGAAAACATTAATAAGACGAGTGCGTCACACTCAGAATAGATAGTAGGAATGGTGAGCAAAGTAGCTAAAAGCTTTCTTCAGTAACTGGTGAAAACTAAGACGAGTTCGTACAGTTTTTCCCTAAATCACCAGCGACTACTTCTTCTACCAATTCACTATAAAATTCCTGTATGATATCCTGGCATCCAACAATCGTCTGTGTACTGATCCCCTTTCTCATTCGATCGAGGTTTTGTTCCAAAGTTGATTTTTATGACTCGACTTATTAATAGGCCTATATGCCATCGATTTCCCGTTCGCTGACATTGCACGAGAGTTTACCAACGGCCATAACACACCCCAGGCTGTCCTCCGGCCCACTTTGAGTACGATTAAATGATAAACTTATGACACGAATGTATGGACAACGAACAACGCTCAAACTGTTGACGCATAGTACGAACACAGTAAACTCCTCATAAAGTAGTACTAGGAAGTAAAGAGAAATAGGGTTCTGGAACAACAGGTATTAGCCTACATCTCTGTGCACAAGCTCATTTTTGAGGTCGTTAAGGATATTTCAACACATTACCAAGCATCGGATCTCTGAATTTTCTAACTAAATACCTCGGTCAGTTCCCCAACTTTACAAGTCACCCTTAGTACGTTGGCATGTGTCTACATCGATGCAAGTTTTCATCCCCACTGATTGAATCGCATGAATAAGTGTCGTTCGTCCTTCGAATTCGTGGTACCCAAAGTCCTTTGTGAGCATGATAAGAGGTGGTTAGAGGTGAAACGGTCCACCTTGTGTCTCATGTTAAAAATATGTTGCCAGCCAGCGTACAGCTAAGTTAACGTCCACATTTGCTAATCGCACCTGAATTTTCAGCCTAAGATCCAAACGACGTGCTATTTTGCGCATGCGGCGGTTTTTTATGACTGAAAAATAAGATTATACATGAAGACGGTGGTAAACACTGATGTTTTCAGGATCTCGTCGTCCGGTCAGTACATACGGTTGTCATCTCTGTTCTAGTCATTAGGTATATACTGGTCTGACGACGAGATCCACAAAACATCAATTTTCGCCAGTGTTTTTTTGTTGAAAAGTTAGACTATCGCCTGAAGTGAGGAAAAAATCATATGAAGAATACCTTGTGAAGGTGTTCTGACGGTCATGCAAGCTCGAGACTACAGGAAGACTGAATCAACTCATTCCACAGTTGTACGCGTGAATCAAGTGCGGTGTTTGGCACACCAGCGACGGCGTATTCCGATTGCTTTTCAAATGAACTGTTTTTTATAACTCGTCAGAGAGACAGAGAGAGACAGAAAGACCACAGGACGATTCAGTCGGTCCAAGGAATGCACGGCATAGT
>NW_008752345.1:0-136 GCF_000715545.1 Opisthorchis viverrini
GTTTCACTCCTAATGCGGCTGCACCCAGCTCATTACATGAGCTTGAGATAGCTCAGTGGTTATGGCGCCAGATTACGGACCGGAAAGTCCGTATTTCGAAAGCAGCATATGGACTGCTCCTGTCTAGGTTTGGGGA
>NW_008752345.1:694-11998 GCF_000715545.1 Opisthorchis viverrini
GCTGCACCCAGCTCATTACATGAGCTTGAGATAGCTCAGTGGTTATGGCGCCAGATTACGGACCGGAAAGTCCGTATTTCG
Source organism: Opisthorchis viverrini (assembly GCF_000715545.1). Taxonomy (NCBI): domain Eukaryota; kingdom Metazoa; phylum Platyhelminthes; class Trematoda; order Opisthorchiida; family Opisthorchiidae; genus Opisthorchis; species Opisthorchis viverrini. Next base: position 776 of record NW_008752345.1, read on the forward strand.
AAACCAGCATATCGACTGCTCCTGTCTAGGTTTGGGAAACTTGGGAGTATCCCAGCCCCCGTACCTCCTTCCTAGGGCATAACAGCTAGGCACCGAGAGGATGCTACAGCTGACTGAGTGGTGTGGCACCACTAAATTAGTGTTCAACCGTTTCTGGCACCTGAATGGCTTTCGCTCTCCACAACAAAGTAGGCTGACTGACCATAAGAGTGCTGATTGGTTACAAGCACACAGGTTATGCGACATGACAGTTCGTTTCCAATGGAATTGTGTGTAAAATACAACATGTCAGCTGGATTTTTCACACCATTTGTTCGTATTTTTCGCGTATAGTTCAAACACGTAGTAAGAGAAGTGCTGAAAAGTTGCGAAAGAAATGAAGCCGTTGCGATACCCAGCGAAACGGATTGCATTAATGTACTGTTTTCGAAACGCCGGCTGACCGCTCTGACAGCTTTTGCACAAGGTAACTATCGAGACCAGCTTCACTCTCCCTCATTCTGACAGTGATCCTCTGAGCTCCCAAAAGCTTGTAGCTACCCTTTCGCCACATACATGACTGTACAGGTCACCGCCACTCGCTGGATCACGAGATCTATCGCGTTTGCTTGCACTCACAGATCACGCCACACAACCGCGACTAACTTGACTACACAGCTCAAAGTCAAGCCCTGGATCCCAAGAGCTCGTTTTTTTCTCCCTACACGTACAAACCACGATACACAAGGGTGACGCATCAGATATCGACCGTCTACCGTCTAATGCGGGAGCCATAAGTCACGTGCTGATACCCACACACACAAACGCTCCTACAAATAGGATAACAGCACAGCAACACGACACAACTCAACGGAGCTTCGCACGTCACCCAACTCTGAGCAGAGCCGCTTGGGACTTGCGGCGCTTCAGTCACGGATACTCAGGAATACGTGTAGCTACTACAACAGCGCAGAAAACACGAAACCTTCATCCGGACTTACAAAAGGATTTATCGACCTGAATCTGCAATACGATAAGTCCCCTTGTTCGCATATACACCTATTGTAATAATTTTTACTCAACAAGCTGATATTGCTCACAGTTTTCTTGTTCGTATAACTAGTTTTCGGGTTCGTTTAGAGCATTAACAAATCCATCTTGTTTTTCAAGAACCTACCAGAGAGCACCTTAGGTGTGGCGGACATCAGGCTGATGCCACGATGGTTCTCACGTGATGTTGTTGCGCTCCTTTTGAAAACTGGGGTGACAGTCGAGGAGCACCATTCGACTGGTATTCTGTTTCCCTCTCGAATTTTGTGCAGTATTGTTGTCAGTGGACCTCGCCATCTTCTCTAAAGAGTGCGACGCACAGATCATTTACACCAGGTGCCTTGTCGCGGTTGAGGATTGATATTTCACGCTGTATTTTGGTTGTTAATAGCGGGTTAGTGTCGATGTTCCATTCAGGCTTGCCGGGTTCTTCGAGGGCTTCTGTTGAAGGTGCCCAGCTGACTTGGTTTTTGTGAGTGCCCTGCCCACCATTGAAGACGATGATTGAGGGAGTCAATTTCCGTTCCGTTTTTTTCGCATATTGTATCACTGAAACCTACATTCTTTTGACCGGTTGATCGAATCAGTTGAAACGGAGCGCGGTTGTTGCCTGTAGCTAAAGCGTCCTCCAGTTCCTGGGCCTTCGTTGTCCACCAGCGTTCACTGTTATTCTTCAGGCTCTTGATTATACGATGTTTGGGGGACCGCCGTGCGCCACCACAGTCGTTAGTTGCAGGAGCAGCGATGCGATCTACGCCCGATTTCGCCCGTCTTGGGGCTCATCAGGTCGTGGGCTATCGAAGAAGTTTCAGCAAACCTGTGAGTAGTTTCCTTTATGAAAATATACTGCGATATCTGGAATATCGTGCGAACTGAATGATGAGGCGGCCTGTGTGCAGCACATTCAGCTGGAGAACATCATAAACGAGAGATTCACTTGAGTCTCTCGTGAAGACCAAATTGATTTGCAAAAGAATATCGGATTTTGTTCTGGGACCCTACCCGTAGACTCTAACTCAAAAGTCTGACCCGCGAGGCTTCGGTTGTTAGGCCTTTGTTGGGGGACCCTTCGCGGAACCAATGACCAATAGTATGACTCACTTGATCGCAAGGGACCGGCCTGGCCAGAGGACGCAGGAAGTGACGCATTAATGTTTCACTCCTAATGCGGCTGCACCCAGCATGTTCCTTTTGAGCAGCATCGGACTCTTTCATTTTAAAAGTCTTCCGACGTGTTTAGTAATACGCCGATGGTCACGGCCAACCGCTGGGCTAGGTCCGAGATTTTTCTAACCCGTCCTTCCTCAGAGAAGGCAGCATAGCTGGGTCCATAAAAATTAGCATGATAGTCATATGGGGGAAACGGCTTACCGCCCTTGCACTTTCATCGTAGAAGACGGTGCGATCTTACCTTTATACCATCCCTTAGTGCGACTACTCGGATTACTCTGTACCGAAAATGTACTGGTTTGTTGATAATGGAACTCATCAATTGCAGGAATCGCATGCTTAGGCACATACGAACAAACGAATTTCATATTTGTATCAAACCAGTGACGTAAAAAGATTTCTTTTTCGCTTGATTGGCTCTCTAGCCTTTATGGGTTCCCGTTTCTCTCTTTTTTCGTTGCTTTTCTGTAAAGTTGTATTTCCTGATTTGGCCGCCCATCAACCTTCCCATGTGCTGCACCATTTAACATCCATGCAGTGTGTGGAATGACATGAGCACGTCAACGTGTTTCATAGTTCTAACCGATGTCGACTCTCCCAGAAATGTTCGACATGCTAACATTTCCGTCTAAGTTGCACTATACGCTTCATTTATATTTTCAGCGCAACATGTTTGTTGTGAACCCTACGAATGGTGTGGTCCTATTCTGGTAGTGAGTCAGTTCTGGCTTTACGTCTGACTCGGATCCCGTTGCCGGCCATTCGGGTGACCCTGATTTCAAAAGTTCATTAGCCATCGGTGCGGAGCAGCCACCTTCGCTGCCTCCACGTGTACAGCGCCACGGAAGGTCCACACAGCCACATAAAATCCTCTCTCCGGAAGCTTCCAGCAAAAATTCTGTGGCATCTAGCACTGCCTACGTAGAAACAGCTGGTAGCTCTCCTCATCGAGTCGGAACAGTGTGTGAGTCAAATTGTGGTAGCTGACTGAACATATTTTGGGTGCTCGACTAAGAAAACTAACCTGGTCATTCCAGGGCTTTTTTCGCCAGAATTGGATTTCCAGATACAACAGTGTTGCCACAAGTATATCTAAAAAATTAAGGGGAGTTTCGGCCGTTGTAACTGATGATTAGCAATGGGGTTGAGGGAAAGCACATTGAACAGGTTTCCACCTCAAACTTCAACCCTTTTCATAAGTGACCTTGCAGTAGCAGAGGAGCGTTGTCACTGGCCTCATAATCTGGCGAAGGTTAACACCGGTCGTATGGGTTTTCAAACTGTCAGATATTGTCGTGTACCGTACATTATACAGTCACTTAGCTCATGAAGATTCCGAATCGATATTTAGCGTTGACAGCAAATGGCTTCCCTTAATACAGATAGATGAAAACATTGCCGAGAACCGGAACTGATTGGATACTTGCCTCCCAATGTTTGAATCAGATTCTGATGGGTTTAACATAATGAAACGCATGTTTTGATTGAAAACTAGTCTGCGTCTTTGCCTAAAAGGAGCATTTAATCGGAGAGTGAGTAAACCAATCTCACGAAAAACAATGACAATAAGCATCGTTGTTTTGTACCACTACTATAAGTTGCTGCAAACTTTAAGCAAGAGATTCAGCTGGGTTCCAGGTGAGTCTCTTGTCAAAACAAAATTGGTATGCGAATGGATGTGGTTCGTTAATTCCGTGCAATTTGGTTTCCAGTAGAACATGAGGTTGAGACGGAAACTGGGCCTACCTGATAAGCCCCAGGAATGGCGAAAAAGGTGTGTCAAAGATTTTTCAGCAACCTGATAAGTAGTGAATTACGTCTAGACTGATGTTCTTACTTTTGGTATGTGTGTCACGTAAGTTGCCACTTATTCAATATGTGTGACTCAATAGTAATACTGGGAATTGCGTTTCTGCTCTCTGAATGAAGAGCTGGTTGCCTTCCTGCGTCCCGTAATGTGCGTAGGTGAGAAAATAACTCCTCTTATGGGAACATTTTCGAGAGGCACGAAGATGTCTTCCAAGTAGGGATCTTTTGTTCTACTGAAGTTGCTCAACTAAATTTCAGTTTTTTTTACGGATGACGTTACCAGCTTTGATCACAAATGTATTCACGAACTGAATATCCCAGTTTCCATCTTAAGTGTAATGAACCTCTACTGACCCATGGTGAATCTTAACGTTGGTTACCAGTATAGCTTAGTTGTAGGTGCGTTGCCGAAATCGAATAAGAACTGCAGATGAGTATAACATGATGCGTTTTAATTTAAGTTGTTCTAACTGAGAAGTTGATAAATACCGGGTTATCGTTCATTTTAGCCTAATTTTTGACTGCGCTAGCTTCACATAGTATCACATTTCCATCTTAAGTGTAATGAACCTCTACTGACCCATGGTGAATCTTAACGTTGGTTACCAGTATTAGCTTAGTTGAGGTGCGTTGCCGAAATCGAATAAGAACTGCAGATGAGTATAACATGATGCGTTTTAATTTAAGTTGTTCTAACTGAGAAGTTGATAAATACCGGGTTATCGTTCATTTTAGCCTAATTTTTGACTGCGCTAGCTTCACATAGTATCACATTTTGCCGGTGTCGTAGGCTTATGTACTTGGGAGTTTTCGATTATCCTAAATCCAGATCAACCGGAAAGTGCCCTTATGGTGTTTCCTCTTCGGAAAAGGTTTGGTAGTTTCCTTGGCGTCGAATGGTCGAAATCGAAAGAATTCAATACCGCAGAATTAGCTCTCCCAAAGTGACGTTTCCTGTTTGTTTTGTGCGCCGGTTGGACGACGCTTTGGAATGTTGACGGCATGAGCTGTTCAAAAGGGTCTTTTGACTGGGTATAGTCCGCGTTCTACTGTTCATCTGATTTGGTTATCAGTTGCATCAGTCTGAAGTGAGACAAACCGGTTGACTGCTTTTGGACCGAATCTATACGGTGCAGCTGTCCTGTCAACATCTAGCAAATCTGAATAGCGATGTTTCATTTTCAAACAATCACGGTATTTTATTTAGGTTTGTTTGCCAGACTTAGGCCTCCAGCTCGTCTTTTGCTAGATAGGCTGCTACCCGTTCTTTGAATCTGACCAGTTTGTCGATGTGGCATAAAATAACCTATCTTTATTCTTACCCTTGGTACTGTCTGTATGGCCACCTGCCTTTTTGTCTCTTTGCATTCCGTGTGGCTTCTCCCCAACCATCCAGACCGCATCGTTTTACCCGTGTCTCTGTCAGCTGTCCGATAATTTGTTCGCTCTGCAACGATTATGTCATCACGCCGCTCTGCTCGGCTCGTCAGTGCATGTGTTGCAACTCCATCTTCCACGCCAAATGCTCCCGATTAGTCGCTGTTCGGGGAAATCGAGTGTCGGAATCCAGAAATCAGCGGAATCAACCTCCAGTTCCACCCAGTCCGTGGTTATAAATGATGGCCGCTTTCTACCAGGAGTAGCAATCTCCACGTTGCAGCAGGTAAACACTTTTTCGAATGCACTATTGATCTACACTCACACACGATTCTATGATAAATCCTCTTGCCGGCTTTTGTCTGTTATTGGTGTTTGCTTTGCGTTCAGCGGAACAGATCACACTTGATTGCTGTTCCTCTCGATTTTTTCACCTATAGCCGTTGGTCAACTGGAACGAAAACCAAATCGTCCATTGGCTTTCGGTTGTCGGTCTGAACAGATTTGTGGTGCTTTTTCTTCGGAACTAGATCAACGGCCCAGCTGGCTCCCTACCCCTCGCTCCTCGATCAGATGACTGATCCGTTTGCCAGACAGGCACTGCGTCGGGCAATTTTTGCAAGTTTGATTTTGCTTATCTGTTTTTGTGCTGTGCAGGACATTTTAGTCCTTAAAAACGTTGTAAGGTAGAATGAACTGTCTTTCCTTCCTGACATGCCGGACTGCTTGTTGTGTAAATCCCATTTGTCGTATGCTTTGTTCGAGAGGTTGGAGCAACACTGTCTTTGCTGGTAAAACACGTTGAACTGTAGGCCGCGCTGGACTGGGAATCGTGTAACGGGGTACCAATAATCCATCCAAAAGAATCTACCAAAAATTGTGTATCGTTACAGGTGCTAACGGACGAACAAATGTCGGGGAATTTGATAATATGAGGGTCCATAAAACCATGGATTCAAGTAAAGCACATCTACTAAGAAAATTCAAGCTGATACCCATCAGTTTGAAACAAGCACATTGTCACTCTTGAATAGGGCGGATCACGTGGTCAATGTATATCTGTAAAGAGGTGAGGTGGACATACGGCTTTTGATATGCTACCGTGGCATAATACATACAGTGCCCTGGTTCATTGGCACAACTAGATGTCTACGGACATCCCCCCAGATTCTTGATAGAAGAATGACGTTTTTGTAAGGTTAGCTGTGAAAAATCCATTTGTCTTAGGTACCCAGCCGTACAGCGATGGAGCTACCAGGACGAAATGAGTTTTGGCGTGGTCGGCTGGTGACCATCAGACGCCTAATGACATTCCCATGACAAACGTTCGAGTAAAGTTACCAGTTAAGAGGTTTACGCCTACGAGAGGAACTAGGACAGGCTTCACCAGTTGGACCGCATCATCGCAGGATCGGTAGCCGTCATCTGCAGGATGCGGCTATCAATGAATTGTCTTTAGAAGGGGACACGAAAGGTGCTTGGTTCCACGATCGGACACAAATCTGGATCTAACCAGTTTGACCGTCATCGACATATGCGGTGGATGGACGCCCTGAGTTACTATTCGAAGGACTGTAGTGGTGGTCATCGCCTCCCACCGTGTTACATTTTCGTGGCTACGCTCCGTTTTTCTTCGGGTCATTTTCTTCGAGTGGGGTCTCTCAAGTTAAGCTTCCATTTTGGCTCTTAGAAAATTAACCATGGACCCACTCCAAAATACGATTAACGCTTTGCTCTTGGAGCTCTATGGCCTTTCTCATAGCACACAATCAAGCCTGCCTTCTTTGTTCTTTGTTCTTTCGTTTTTGCCATTTCTAAGGCATGTAGACCTACAAATTAACTTTGAATGGCGTTTTGTGACGCTTAAAGCTGATGAATGTTGCTTCAGAAACACTTGTATATGGCTACAGTGCAACTGTTTGCCTGCTATTGTCGTCTTACCTTAAGGCTCAGTTCAATTTGCTTTTTTTTCTAGAGATTTCGCCGACAAAGTCACCGGTCAGGCGGGTGTCGATGTTGTTTTGAGTTGGCCCGTTGAGGCTGCCCAGTTAGACTGGTTTTACCCGTCAGCCAGTGACACACCTTGTGAGTTCGCGTAGAGCAAGTGACTGTCAACTCCGAAATTGTGCGTCATTTGTTATATACTCATAGGCATGTGGTCACCATCCTCCGTTATCCAGGTTGAATCAACGTCTGCTTGGTCCAATCTGCTGAGCACCCAGGTCAGACACAGTGGAGGTACAAATCCTTCTGTCTAGTGTTTGGCGCTCAAAAAAGCCCATTCAGAACGCTGTATCGGCCACAACATTGCCCGACCGAACAACACATCTCATCGTCGCCATATTTTCGTTTTCATCATTCCGAAAGACGGTGAAGCATTCAGCTACAGGCGGCTAGGTTATCTTTTGGCCTACCGCTCCAACCGTCCAGCTTGTTTTAACTCCGCTGACAATGTCAACGACTTCATTGTACTGGGTGAACGTGCTTGGCCGGAACAAACTTTTCAATCTTGTTTTGATTCACAGGTAGCAATACAACATCTCTACCCCTGCAGTCTGATTCTGGACTGATCATTCTAATTTACGGTAGTCGCAGTTGAAATCTACCACGTATTCGTATTTAAACTAAACTTGGAAAAACTTATTGCATATCAAGTGGTCCTCTGCTGTTACTCAACGCTTATGCATAACATCACATATATTATCCTGGAACGTGGGGTTGCATCGTAAGGCTCTGTGATGAGATTGTGCATCTGAGATAAAATTGCTGCAGAACTCGGAAATTTTCGAACACTTCTTCACCATGGGCATGTAGCGTGTGCAAAGCGAAAAAATATCCTGAATCTGTGCTAAAATTAGAAATTGCACACAACCTTTGAAAATGGTTGGAATGTTGAGCTAAAACTCTCATTCACAGATCGACTGGATGCCAGCGTCTACGCCACCACATCATAGTAGACGGTGTGTGTTCCTCAAGCAACACAGTGTCACGCTGTGTTTTCATCGATTGATTCCCATTGGTGTGGATGTTTTGTGAAGCGCGCATTTTTCAAGTTTTTAAATTGTACAATTCACACTACGAATGTAGATCGCTTTTACCCACTTTATGAGCAAGCTAAATGTATCCAACCACCCATGTTTCACAGGAATATACTCAGACTCAGACTTCACGAAAAAATTTTTCTTCATAAGTAATGAAGGGTCATTCTTGAGGAGTTCTCTCCATCGGAGACCGCTTCCTCTATAACCTTCCCCGTCGTTCTCAGGCAAGGCAATCTTTGTGGTTGATGATTGCTGGACGACCGTGATTGTTGAAATGCGTAAACTGGAACGAGTTTTATCGACTACTTGTTCGACGTAGATCGTGGGTGACTGAAAGACTACTGTTAATTCTTACCATTCCTTTCGTCTATTTTTCAATTCCATTAACGATGCGACGTCATTAGGTGATGTTGTCTTGGGACTGAACACCTATCTTCCATTCGTCAACAGCATTTACCGCTTGGTAGCTCGTCTTACTAGCCATACTGCGAGAATAAACTGATTACTTGAATTTTGAAAGTAGCGAGGTTTTTACCAGGTTTAGGCCAGAGCACCTTACCGATCCCAGTGATTGTGCTGTCAATTTGGCACTAGATATTTGTCTTATAAATCATTCCATCTATAGTTGTATTGTACGTTTGACTTTGGTTTTCAGGTTAGGAAGTTTGTGCTTGGTGTACTTGGTCAGTTCGTTGCTGAAACCAGTTTTCTTCCTCCGGCATTTATTGATTTAGATTCTTTCTGGCGGCCAACCCTCTCCGGGGGACGATTCCACGTTGTCGACCGACCTGGATGATACTGGGAAGAAACTCCTGTTGAAACCAGAAAGTCAAGTTCCACATCACCTACGTGTTACTTCTTTTTTGCAAGAAGTTGCGTGCGCAAGTTGTACTTTACCACTACTAGGTGAGTTCTTATGATTTTCGCTTAGTTATAGGGTTTCTCAAGGTAGATTAGATTCCACTGCACCTTCGGAATGGACTTCCTTGTATACTCCTTTTGGACGATGAGCATATTCGCCGTTCAGTTCTGTTTGTGCATAGTGAATCTTTTCACACAGTATCCTACGTGCATTTCGTGGGTCTTATACATCTTTCGAATCTTTTCACTCTGTTATGTGAATACTGTCGAAATCGGGCTGTTGGGGGGAATTCTCGTGCCCACTTAGCTTCTTCTACCTACTCATCCCATTGTTTGGATGGAAAAATTCACAAACTATTCCGCAGTAACTCATTTTTGTCAGACTGAAATTAATCTTTCTTTGAACTACTTATAGATTGATGACAGTGTGAAGAGGTTTGGTAATTTTCATTTGAGGTTTTGTCCTGTGATGTGTCACAGATTCGTAAATTTTATCATCATTCTATGTGTAGCTCACAGGAAAAAGCTTTCATCTGATAAGTCGCTACTTGAGGAGCCAGCCAATACGTGAACACCTGATGTGGGTTCCGTGGTTGAAGGACTGGTGAATTATACAAATTATACAACTGCTCGGGTAAATAAATGTCTGCCACCTCGATTAGCTGGTCTGAGGGCGTGAGGTTTAGTCTTGATCCCACTCAGCTTTCAGCAGCACAGGCCGCGCACCTGACATTAGACAAGTCGCAACAGCTAGTACAGGAGCTTCCTCTTAGAACTCCACCACTCTCTACCTTCTACCATCTTGTTTGTGACACTTCACAGTGGAATGGATTTGACGAACGTGGTGGAGTTTTCTGAGTTGCGATGCATATTTATCATTGTTATCCTTGGGTTCTTAATACTCAGCCTTGTTTTGGAGAAGAGTCTACTTAGTTCAGATTGGCTTGAAGTTCGGGAAAACCCTTTCACCATACAGGTTATTTTTGGAGAACTTGTGACGCCGAAACAATCGAATTAACAGCATTCTGGGCCGAGCCCTCTATTCTGATCGTCCGAGCGGGGGCCATCACGACGAAAAGGAACTTTTGACCTCCTAGGGATCATTTTGGGGAACTACAGAGTGAATGGAAAAATTCACATGAAATTCTGAAACGTTTTCCATCTCTGAGTGGAAATATTGTACATCTCTTTCTGAATTTCTCAGGTTTTTATCGGAAGTGCGAGGTCTGGTTGTCTGGTGATTAGAATGGCGTCTTGTTTGTTTCCAATTCGTTTTCCGAAGCATCCTAATCAGATTCTTCACTCACTCTAAAGTCTTCCGTAGCATGGAAGATTCCTTATCGCAAATGACTGGAATATTAACAAGGGATCACAGAATCCTACAAAATGATCTTAGAAACAACCGGAAACCCATACTAGGCCGAAGCATTTTCCAAGGCTGTAACCATACAATTACTGAAGAGGTGTGCTGTAATTTCATTGGTGACTTGCTTCTGTCCCAGCTACGCTAGCATCTATAGAGGTCAGTAGTCGATACTCGGGCGTTCCACAAGGGCAACAACAATGGACTCGGTACTGCCCGTTTCGCGATGTCCATTAAATAAAATTAGGAAATAGGGGCTCTAGTCCGCAGTTGTTCATTGCAACTTTTAGGTACGGTCAACGCGTCTCCCCCAGTAACCCCACGGTAAGTTCCCGTCCATTCTCCAGCTACTTTCAACTCGATTTGAAACATTCATTTGCGTGTGTCACATTCAGAGTTTCCGTCCTTCCCCTTGAAACACAGTTTTCCATATTTCTTAGCCTAGTTCAGACTTTTGGCGATTCATACGAAGTAAGATCACAGTTTTCTTTCTTAGCCTAGTTCAGACTTTTGGCGATTCATACGAAGTAAGATAATTCTTCGTTTGAAAGTGGTGTTTAATAATTCATTCAA
>NW_008752345.1:17111-19236 GCF_000715545.1 Opisthorchis viverrini
GCTCCGCTCACTCTGGTATATCACAAGGTACGGTAACTTCAGACAGCCCTTTATGGAAACAAAAGGAGAATCATTTCATCTGTATTTATAGGGTAATCACTGAGCGTCAAGTCAAGGGTGCTGGATCCGGATTGGCTGGCATTCTGACCAATCAAAGCATGCCTTCGTTTGATCCGTGTCCTACACGTGACACATCCGTCCAAATGATGTGATGTTCGGTCATTAGGGTGGCTGGCCTCCGTACGCTTTGTCTCTGATCTCCAGGATCGAAATTTGAGCTCTGCGAGTTGTCACGCAGGACAGGCAGCTAGCCTGTCAAGTTCATTTTCAGACGGTGCTAGCCTGGTAAAATGACTAGTCGTCAGACCCAGACGTAACACTACTCACAAGGTGCTCGAAGACTCTTCGACAGAAGCCTTATGAATAGTGTGTTATGTGTATCATGACATTTCGCATGTCGTATAAGCTGATTCAGTTGGAGAAGATCACCATGAACGAGAGATTCATCTGTATTCAGTCAAAACCAAGTTAGTCTGCAAATGAGAGTATTCAGCGGATTGTTCAACCTGTTCCCACACCGCATATGAACCGAAACCGCTGCGATTATAACGCTTCAAAATCAGCATAAAGTCGTCCACGGTTTTACACACCAAGTGACTGCTTATGGCCTGAATGTCAGCCTCAAATGGTGCATCTTATCCCATTCCGAATAGTGACGACAATCACTACCTGTTCTTCTCACTACGCACTATCGGACAGCCGATGCCCACGCACGCTGTCGCGCCTCCTGTTCACAGCTGCAACGTCCTTTCAGCCGGTAGCTACCACCCGAATTAAGTACGAAGGCTGGGACACTGCCAGTTTGCCCGATCCTAGACAATAGAAGTTGAGATGCTGAACCACGGACCTTCCAGTCGGTGGGTTCGTACCTGGGCTATCTCGGGTTCATGTGCTTCGCCAGGTCTGCTTTCCTTCATGCTTGCTACTCGAGTATCCTAGAGTATATGGTCAAAGCTAGATTGCCACAATAGCAAGAAAAATTGAACCCATAATTAGTGTTCTTCCTCGGTCCTAACCGGAGCAATTTGAAGGGATCGCTCATTGTTTTGTGCCTCCATAAGAGCTGCTGCTAACCGAGAGAAACGGCGAGTTGACTGTTTCCCACATTGTCGACTGGTGGTTTGAACGAAGGTTATTCTTGTTATGACTTGCTAAACGGTAGTGCAACTCTGTGTCCGTCCCTTGGCTTCCTGCTCCGCGCACTATGGTATATCAAAAGGCACGGTAGCTCTACACAGCCCCTTATGGAGACAAAGGAAAATTATTACAACTGTATTCATAGGATAGTCACGGTGTTCGACAAGGTCGTGCCAGAATCTCCGTTAGGGGGCGAGAAGCACCCAGTTAAGGATGCTCGACCCGGATTGGCTGGTATTCTGACGAATCAGAGCAGGCCTTCGTTTGGCCCGTGTCCTGCATGTGTCACATCGGTCCAGATGATGTGGTGTTCGGTTACTAGGGTCGGTTGGCCTCCGTGCACTTCTCAATTCCTGACTCAAAACGATCGATCAAAAGGTTGTTTGATATTCTTCACTAAAAACACGGAAGTCACAAATTCAGCCTTACCTCAATTGAAGTTGATTGTTCTAAACAAAATTTAAATAAAACGTGAGAGAATTAGTATGCGAAGCTTAGCTGTGCCACTTGGGTTCGCTTTCCTCGACCAACTTGTCGGTCAAGTTAGGATATTCCTCGTGAAGAACTCCACAAATTTAATAGGTATACTTCCATAGGTAGCAAAGCGTGGCTGGTTTCGGATGGCGTGAGCGTGTTTGTGACGAGGTGATTAGAAAACGGGTATTTGGTTGTTCTGCAGGCATCCAGCATCATGACTGCGATGGCTCAGTCATGTGCTACGCATGCCGAAACACCATCTACCGAAACGAGTGTTGGTCTCCGTGCCTCCTTCAGGATGGCGCGAACCGCGAGGTGGACAGCACATGACTTGGCAAAAGGCGTGAAAGAGATCACGAAGAGTTTGGGTGTAGTTGTTGCTGTACGCCTTTCCGGATGAGGTCCCCGTGACCCCGTCTGTGCTTGGTTGTAGACGTTGCAAGAAATGGCG
>NW_008752345.1:19342-33558 GCF_000715545.1 Opisthorchis viverrini
TATATATATAAAGAACTAAAGCACAAGCCAACAAATTTGGGATTATTGTCACCTCCGTTTTTCGCCCTCTCTCCCGTAGAAACCGGCGCAAGTAGCGGCTCTACTGCCACAGCGCCTCGATTATCCGCAACTCCAGCTGAGACTGCCTCACTCAGCAACAACAACAGTGGCAGTCACTTGCCCACGGTGCCAGTAACTGTCGGCAGCAACGCTACGCCCACTTCCCACCCAGTGACACCCACGTCTCAGGGACTGTAAACCATCGTCGTTCAGTCTTCCGTCGGTTTAGACGAATCCCAGGACTCAAAGACTCAGGAAACCAAGGCCATTACTTCCTAATTGCTGACGCTCTTTTTGGGGTTTCCTTTTTTGCTGACAACTTCATCTTTCTAGCATTTTCCAGTGTCTGGAGACTGGCAACAAATCGATACTTGTATCTATCTTTTTACATGTCGACGGCTACCAACCAACCGATCGACATCATCTTCACCTGCTATAGATTTCTGTAGCGTTGGGTTTTTATCTGTATGGCACATTTTTGGAGCCGGCTTATCTTTCTACAGAAGAAACTCACCGCGGTTTAGTAGTCGTATCAGGGCCACACAAAATTCACTTTTTCCCGAGATTCCCCATGCGAACCTGTCCAACGTCCAAACGCCGGTTTTCATATGTTCTTCGGTTCCATTCGTTTGTTGTCTTGTAAAGTCTTGATTTGTTCATGCCCACTTCCACAATCAAACAGCTGAGAACGTGCAACTGTCCTTAAACTAAGCCTCTCTAGTGCGCAAGCCAAACAAGTATCAAATTTACCTCTCCTTGAGATTCCTGGTCGTGATATGTCTGCTTTTCGGTGTTGTTGTTTGTGGTGACCAATGTCAACTTCCTCTATCGAATGTGCTCGCGTGGTTTGTGCTAGGGTGAATCAGCACAGCACTGAACCGCAGGTCGTTTGTCAGCTAGTAGAAAGCACCGTGATGGGAATTGGGCAATATTGGTCAAGACCGCTGGGCCGGCTAATAATCGGCAAGCCAAACCTAAAATGGCACTAAAATCAGCAGTTCTTTTAGCTGTGGCTTTTGATTCCACATCCCAACATCGCACCGTCATCGCGGCGCATCTTGCATTTCATGTTTCATGATCTGCCCGCTGGATCCTCGAGTGACCGTCCTTCAGCGGGATTCCTACGTAGCCAGCGCTGCGTTTTGATTCCCGAACATGGGGGCAGAGCGCGAATTTACTGACCGAAAGATCCGCGGTTCGAACCCAACCTCCGCCACTCAACTTCCCCTGTCTAGGTTTTGGCGACCTGGCAGTATTCCAGCCCTCGTGCCACCTATTGGTGGCATGGCAGCTAGACACCGAAAGGGTGCTACAGCTGCGAGCAGTTATGACATTGTATTGATGAAACTCATAACTGAAAAAGGTCAATTTCAAGATGCAAGATGTCTTGCTCACGGAGGTTTGAATCGCAGCTCCGCCGTATTATGCCTTTTGCAGGCACATCAGTGAGACCTGAGTTTCTGCGGTCGTCGAAAGTCCTAATTAAAACTACGATTTAGTTGTTTCTCGCTGTGGATCCATTACCTTGAGGAACTCTTATTGGTGGCCTCTTCTTTGAGTCTTCATATTTCTTAAAATAAACGTCGGGGGGCAGCTGAACATGGTTTCCAGGATTCGAACTCTCTTCTGGGTGGTGGTTCCAGGACGTATCACGTTTTTTTGTGATATTCGGCCAAAATATCATGAAATCTGTGCTCGGGCCCATTGAATAAGTTATTTTAGTCGAATATCATTCAGCTGTAACACCCTGTCGGTGCTTAACTGCCATACCACCAGAAAGAAGCACGAGGGCTGAGATACTGCCAGGATGCTCAAGCCTAGACAGGGGAAGTCGAGAGGCCGAGGTCGGGTTCGAACCACGGACCTTCCAGTCAGTAAATTCGCGCTCTAACCATTGAGCCATCTTGCTTTGACTGAACCGATGTTCACGGAGATTTAGTTTTGTAAGTGAAGCTGATCTATTCTGAATAACCGGTAATCAGTGTTGGATTCTTTCTTTATTGCGCACCGGGGAGTCTTGAACCCCTAACCTTCTGTTTTGTAATTTGAACACTTAATTGTTCGACCACAAGCAGCTACTCGGCAGTGTGATTGGCTCACTCTTAGGCAGGAAGCACAGGTTGGCTTCACTTACAGGATGAAATCTCCATTAAAACTCCACACTGCCAGCAAACCATGATATCACACTAACCGAACCAGATGCCTGCTCTGTGTAACTGCTGCACCACAGCGGTATGAAGCCATCACCTTAGGAAGGCTCAAGAGGCAGTCATAGACCTTCACCATCTTTGAAGACAAGCGAGTTCTCAACCGACATGTACCCAAAAGCCCGTATAAGTCACTCTCCCATGTTAGTTGTTGATCAGATGGCTGTTCGCCGAGTTCGACAATCGACTTGCAGACGTGTTTCGTCACCGAGCTCGGTGAACAGATCAACAGCCGATAAACTCGTCCGGCACATTACCATTCTCCCCGGTCGGAATGAAACCTGGTCTCTGCCTTCGACTACCGCTGTCCGCGGAGTATCGCTCACCGGGTTGAAAACAGTGTTTGAGTGATGAGCAAATTCGTGACGAAGTTTTTGGCGTGGCGCAGTACGCCTGTCGTCTCAGCACTGTTGTGACCCAGCATTCATTTCACTGATTGTGTTAAGAATGTCCAGTCATGGACTTCCTCACCGTACTCTGTTCGTACTTCAGAAAGAGGTCTGGAAGGCCATCAAATGACGTGGTTGTTGATGGATGACCACCAAAACTCCGGGGATGCTCACATTTTGTCGTTATTTTTTTGAAGGTTTCACTTCGTGTCCTCTGACACACCGGACCCTTATGTATGTATTCAAAATTGCAGAAAGCACAGAAACATGTCTGGGATCTTTGGATTCTGTACTTACCATGGTCTAAATGACAGAGATTAGTACGGCTTTCGTGACCATGCTTTACCTGACAAATCTGTCGTTAGAGCCGAATACCTAGCTCTCTGGATGCAACTAGCCCGTGGTATTCGATTCCGTACTAATCCTCATTTCCGCATATTTATTTTAAAACCTTTTATAGTTCTGTATTACAAGTTGACTGGGATTCTTTACCTCTGCAGATATCTTTGGTAACCTCTACCTGCACAACGACCGTGGCAAAGATGACTTCACCCCCCTTGGTTGACTTCAAATCGACATCCAACATGTCCTCTGAGTCACGTCAGGCATATTCTCAACTGCCTCCGTCAGGACCGCAAGCGCCACCCAACATGTGCGTCACGGATCTCCAGGCTGCTTGGCGTGCTTCTGGGAATTCCACGTTTTCTATGCTAGAATGGCTTCTTCACTATTCCTCTCCCTTCACATCTTATTTACCTCCCAGTTCCGTTGCCTCAGCGTCATCATGTGACTCGACCAGTAAACAACCCTTATCCATCCAACTGCCAACCACCATCTCGACGCCAACTACTTTCTGCCAGTCTGTGCTTGTAAGCCCGGTGACACCAGCGAGTTTGGGCAGAGATTCGAGTCGACCGCTTCTCAGTTCTCCCACGACCACAATAACTTATCCACCGTGCCCAAATCGTGATCTGGATCAATCTGGTCCCGCATCTCAGCCAACCCCAAATCGCCACACCAATTCGGTCGAGTCGAGTCCAACTTCTTCCACTGTGGCCGCCTCGCGAAGTAACAGCCTGCTTGTGGTGAGTTTTTTTTCGTTCCAGCTGTAGCGTCCTTTCGGTGCCTAGCTGCTATGCCCTCGAGAGCCGGGATACTGTCAAGTTGCCTAAGCCTAGACAGGAAAAGTCGAGATGTAGAGATCGGGTTCGAACCACGAACCTTCCGCCCAGCAAATTCGTGCTCGCCATCTATTTGGGCACCTATGTGATGATGGCTAAATGCGAATTGAAAGCTAATCACTACGGTCAACTAAACGACGCTTTTATTAAAGCTTATCGGTTGATTGCGCAGGGAGTTGTCACGTGATCATTAGACTATCAACAGTTGCATTCCGTCCATTTGGGAGGTACGTCGGTACCTCAGCGTCTGCTAGTGACCTGAATTTTTAGTCTATAGTTTGTTCTGACCAGCTGTTGGTCTGATTATCCCTAGCCATTTCATTCTAATGGAGTACCCGATAATTACGGTGCGTTGACTATTTTGGAGTTGGCTAGGTGTCGATTGATTAGGATATGGTTGTTTTGGCAGGCGAACGTTACGTTTTTTTTACCCAACTGGCCTGTAAGCTCAGAAGGAATTTTATCCACAAAAGTCGTATTATTAATACAGCGACTTCTTCAGGGGTGTGAATTCAAACCGTGTGGCCGAGTTATTGGGTTAGTTAAAATTGTCTGCATTCGGGAAGGATCTGAACCAAGGAGAGCAATATCATCTGCATACTCAGTGTCTGTGAACGGGCATCTGGGGAGCACTTTGACTCCCGAGACTTCAGAGGCACGTAGAGAAACTTAAAGTAGCATATCAACACAAGATTGAAAAGGAAAGGCGAGATAGAATAGATGGCCGCAATGAAACTAGATGAAACCCTCCCGTGTACTCGTACGCTCCCACAGGAGTTCGCATACAGTGCTCTCATGAGGGACACGTTTGATTGCCAAACTGCCAAAGTTGCTGACGATCGACAAAACCAAAATCAGCTTTCAAATCCGGAAAAATGACTAACGTGGGATGTCTGAAGGAGCGGCGCTGTTCAAGAATTTGTCTCAAGGTAAAGATGCAATCGATGTATCCTCGGTAAGGGCGAAACTCAGCTTGATTCTCACGAGTTTGTCTCCCCCGATAATCGAACAACCGGCGCAAACCAATGCCATAGATGCGACGGATGCCAGACTAATACCACGATGGTCTTCAAATGACGTCCTTGTACTCATTTTGAAAACTGGGATGACGGTCGAGGAGCTCCATTCGGCCGGTATTCTTTTTTCGTTCCAAATCTTCTGCACTATGGTCGTCAGACCGTTCACCAAGGCCTCGCTACCTCCTTTGAACAGCGCGGGGTGCAGGCCATCCGGGCCAAGTGATCCATCGCCGCGGATAACCGGAACAGGCAACACGTATGTTGTGGCCGCTGATGCGATTTCGAATATTGGATTTCAACCCTAAACTTAACTCAACCAATGTCAAAATAACTGTAGACCGTGTACACCATATTACTTATTGGAACTCATTAGTAGGATGTATCGCAATAACCTGCACAGGTTTTCCAAGCTCGCGTTCTTCTCAACCTATCTGAACTTATCGGCAATGGCGCCATATCCTCAGTATGATTCATTCACACTGCTGGTCAATCACTCATCAGTGAACTACTCCGAACGTTCAAGGTTCGAATCTCATAGGGTGCGTACCGTTGATGATTCCAGACCGGCATTTCTAGGCCCTTCAGCATGGATGGGCTTCGCCAGCATTGTTCGCCGCAAATCTGAAACTCACGGATGATGGATAGGCGCACTCTAACCAGGCTTTGAATTTGATGATGACTTCTTGCACCCACAGACACAAGTCGTACACTGACAAAAGCTGAGGAGCGGCGGGGTGAAGAGCGGGAGCGATGGTGGCATCAAAAGTTTCAACTTCCAACCTTCCTTCCAAAACTGTTCACTGTCATCTCGCTCCGTTTATGTTCCGAGCTTTGCAGTACTAGTTGTGGGTGACCTTGAGTGTCAGGTGATATGTCCATACCATTTACTCAGCACTCGTCTGCTGTACGTTGTTGCTAAAAATGTAAACAAACTGTTTGACACAAGTAGCTCATATCCCAAAAGCAGTCCATCGTGGGTTTTGGCCTTGCTTGGGGCTCATCAGGGAGACATAATCCTCAGAAGCTGAAATAATCAATTCCTGAGTTGAGCAACAATTAGGCCGAATGCGTGTAAAGTTCCTGGAACCAGAGACCTGATAGAGTCCTTCGGGAGAATGTAGGTACACGGTTTAGTGCGAGGGACTCCATCGAGGCAGTTAGAAAGCGCGTTTTCGGTTGTGTAACGGGTACTTCCATGGAAGAATGTGTCCAGCACTAGGAGCTGCGTTGGTTGGGACGTGTTGCATATATCGAACCATCGTTTGCCGAAGAGTGCTGTTCTCTTTGCCCAACTCAGAGTGGCGTAAACAGAGAGGCAGCCAACCCTTGACTTGGAAGAGGAGTATGAAGGAGATGACGAAACGCTTGGGTCTTCCAGGATGGGGTCCGCATGATTCTCAGTGTACCTGGTTGGAGACACTACAGGATATGGCTGCCAACCGATGTCAGTGGCGTTCTTGTTGTCAGTTTCTGTTCATATCGCCTGAGTGAATATCTGGAGGTAAAAGCACGTCAGAATGACTGTGGTAAACTAGCACTAAGTCCCTTCCCCGTCCCCCTTTACTCTTTTCTTTACAATAAGGCTTTCAAATAAATCATGGTTGTACGGCATTGAAGCATCAGTGTTGAACACTGATGTCATGCTGTCGATGATGATGATGATTATGATGATGATATACGAATAATTAGTTGAGTCTCAGCTTGGCGGATGCCTACTTATCTAAGTTGTTTTGCTCTTCAGTTGGGGAACGTAAGTCATCATCATCGACAGCATGACATCAATGTTTAACACGAATGCTTCGCTACCGTATTGGAACATGAGGCAAATATGTTGACGGATAGGAAGAGACGTTCTGAGGCCCGTTTCATTTGGGTTGGCACAGGCGGAAACACCGCATGAATCTTTCCACTTTCAGCAGTAATTGCAAGAATTTTTTTGTTATGATGGGCGAATTGCATGTTAATCCCAAGGTAGGATTTCTGTTCCGCCATCAAATTTCACTGACAAAGTCATTCCTCGTAAATTGACGATATTTCCGGGATGTACTTTGTCTGGAACTCGAAGTCCTTTTCACGAAGACGACAGGTTGTGAGGTACGATGCCGACACATATACCTGTGTGCACACCTCTCTTGAAGAGTTTCCCAGTGCACAAGGTTCACACATTGAGGGCGTCACCTGAGCTACGTGAGCCACGCTGTTCAGCTGACGGTGGTGGGTGGCGAATGATTCCGCAACTTTGCCGTTCGAATTGCCGTGGGTCATCGTTGCACCTCATTGGTCTGGTGTTCCTCCACACTTTTGGATAATGTGGACGACATTCATATCTGCTCTGAACCTTCCAGCAGCTCTGTCAAGGCTTGACTGGCCTGACAATATGTCGGAGCTTATGGTTCCCAGGGATGCATAGTTCCTTCATACCATGGGTACGCCTGGATTTGAATGACTGTTTTAAAACGTGATGATTTCCTCGTACTTTGGAGCACCATGCTTTCGTTGAGAAACCTAATCGATCTACTACCCATCTTGTTGTTCCACTGTAGTAACGGTATTTTTCTCAGCTTAGTTCTCGGTCTGAGCCTCCCAAGCTAGCGTTCACGTCAAAACAACCACCAAAGGTTGCACAAGGTATCTTAACGCTCATATATAGCGTAGGTGGCAATGACTTTCTGGAACTTCTGACGCATTCTTGATGTGGCATTGGCAACCGGCATTCGGCCAATACTTGGTCATGATTGGCTGTTGGGTCCAGACCTTCGACCAATCAGGTCTCGGCTTGATGCCAAACCGGCATATTGCGGGGGATGAGCTTCTCGGCCGTATTGGGGCTTCTCGGCCGTAGCAGCACCTGACTGCGAGCGGTAAAGCGGGATACGTGTGGAATCCCGCCTAACATCCTATCTGTTTCATTCCTCGAATCCATTCACCTCGGGATCGTTCATCTCTGTCTCTGTCTCTCAGGCTTTCTTTCTATAGTGATCTTCACGCTGTTGTTTCGTTTATTTCCGGTTTTTACGGCCACCCGCTGATAGACAAACCAGATCATGTGATGGTGGCCAGATATACTTGTCAGTCTATCTATCTATCTAACCCGTTGCTCTACACCTGAGCATTTCCGCCCGTTTCACCAGGTCACGTGAACTGGAAAGATTGAGATCCAGGCAAAATAAATTTATGTTTTTGGAGTGTATTTATTTTCAGTCATTTTGAATGGGTAATATCTCTTTGTTGATCATTCGTACGCTTGACCACATAGCAGCTGACCAGGTGACTTATTTTCGCCCCGAGTTCTATGTTTTCGATTTATTGGCTTACTGTTAAATGTTTCTTTTTTTATTGATCCAGATAGGTGGGTTGTTTGTAACACCACACCCTTCAGTGATTTGTATCTCAATAATTTATGTATGGTTATTCACCTGGACTCAGTGCTTGTAAAGTGAGTAAGTCGTCTAACTGTGACACTCGGTCCGGAACTCTCATAAAACTTGAATGGGACATACCTCGACGGGAACGTTCTGAATGTTGGGAGTGGATTTGAACCAGTCAACTATTTTGCTGTTTTAAATTCTGATTTCACTGTGTACACTCGGACGAGTTCCTATTCACTTCCCAATTTCCCCACTTCTTTGTCGTTTCATTGGTCAGCATCTGCTGGACCCTTCCACCCCCAACTCGGTAGGATTGGGAAAACCTCGTTCGAATTCACTTGTGAGTCTATACTGGATATTCACTATCATTGTCGTTGCTGTGTTTTCTATCTTGACCGATGTCATCATCATCATTATCAGCTTTAAGTACTGCGTACTTGTCGTGCAGTGGTTGTAGCTGACGCAGTTTCGTTCACCGATGATTTGGGGGGGGAGGTAGGTAGATGCGCATTGGAGACGGGGGCTGATAAATTGATGCGTAAAGACACGACTGTCAGTGGACGTTTAAGTGGGGGAATTGTGAAAAGAGCTTGGATTCACGAGCGCCATTGAGGACGCGACTGGGCCATGTTTGACAATGTCTCCAACCATTAATGTGGCCCATCTCGGAGTCCCCATTCAGAAAGACGGCAATGACCAGTGCAGCTGAGTTCGCTCGCATTGACTTTCATCTTGACCAATGCGACAAACTCCGGATTTGAATTGTCTATCAGCTATATCTTGTTCGGTCTCATGCTCATCCGAACAGCGCAGAAACATGGTGTCATTCAGGCTCCAAAAAACGATAGGAACAGTACGTATGGATAGTAAATCGCTGTGCGGGGTTGACTAGGATGGGATTCGGTGACTCCCGGGGATGTCTGGTTCTACTGCATGTGCAACTGATGAGGTGGGACGAACCTTTCCGGCGATGTCGAACCTGGGGTGTTAGACACACAGCATTATTTCGTGAGACGGGGGATATGACGGGTTCGCGTGCCTAGCTTGAGAGTTCATTGATTGAGATAGTAACCAAGACTGGTGTTACTGCTGTTGCCTTGGAATATTGGTAATGTTTCTTGGTATTCGATCGGTCTTCAATGGTACGTGTATTTCCGGATGAGGGAATCACCGGTGCGAACAGCTCTGTAATGCAATAATACATATTATCTACATTTGTTATTAGTATCACTTAGTGTCACTATTGTGTTATCGTACGTAACCGTACAATGAGGCCAGTGTGTTTTGACTGAGTGCGCAGCCGTTTTTTGACCGAATCTAAGACGTTCCAACCATATTCATAGCTCAGTGGTCAGAGCGCGAATTAACTCACCAGAAGGTCCGTGGTTCGAACCCGACCTCTGCATCTCGACTTCTCTTGTCTAGGCTTGGGCAACTTGACAGTATCCCAGCTCTCGTGCTTCCTTCGGGTGGCATGGCAGCTAGGCACGGAAAGGTTGCTACAGTCGGATGATTATCTCATAATAATCGAAAGTCAATATATCGCATCCGTATCACGAGCCAATTTTGTTCAGTTTGCCAGCTTTGCTAGATGTATATCGATGGTATTATTACCGCTCATTCCTAAGAATGTGATGACTTTCCGGCCCTCACACCAAATTTAAACCCATACTAGGTATTCTCTGCTTGATGCTCCATACCACGCTCACACCCCCCTGCCTCACTTTCTCCTCATACTATACGATTCTTGCCAAATGCTCTTGGCAGTGGAATAGTTCCTGCGCTTTTGTTACTTTTCCGAGCTCTTCTGCAGTTTACTTTTTTCGTTAGTCATTGCCTCCGTTGCAGTATGATTCTTTCAACTTCGCTTGGGTTGGTAAGGATGTCGTTAGGAAACTTCCTGACTTGAAATGATGTTCAAAGGGTGATTGTAGTATCTCTGCCACACGGTTAGACAGCATGACCTTGAAGCTAGTGGATCGGGTGGCTTGATAGCTCCAGGATGGATATTTTTCACCAGAGCACTCTATACCTATGTAAGGACAAACATACCCCAGTTCTTTACGCTTTCTTCCATTTCTTATCTCCTCTGATTCAGACGACTTCGGAGCCTGGTTCGCTGTCTGTGATACCTGGACACTTGGAGTCTCTGGCACGTCGTCCTTCTGAGGGTGGTTTGAACCATCAGCTGATCGTGAACAATCGCACTCGTGAAATGGCCGTGCACTCATCCTCTCGTCTTACATCGCCCATACTGGAGACCTCCGGTGCGATGAGCAGTCTGGCAACGGCTTCCTTAGAGCCAGTAGGCAGAAACAAACGACGTCGAAGTGGACCACCTACACCACAGCTGGCGGCTCCCAACTCCATGCACACGTCCAACCACATCACAAGAACCCGATACGTCTCACAAATCGATATGCCTACAAACTCTATTCGTGTTTCCAATGGCCCCCTCTCTTCACTTACCCAACTATTGCTTGAAGACTTTCCTTCCACAAGCAACAGTGATTCTTCCGACTATGACGGGAACGAAACTTACGGCACTACAAGTAGTACAACTTCACCATCTTATTTTCACCAATCAACGTTTTATTCACAAACACCACAGTTGGTCGAACTTGGCAGAATTGCACCAGTCTCACAACCGAGTTCGGATGATTTGGTCCCTGTTGCTGGAAACCTGCACTATAACGCTTGGACGCCACGTCCTAAATGTCCACCGGATCTAGCATCCTCGATCGCAGGGGATTTGACACCCAGTTCTACGGTAGCCCATCCGAAAAGTAGCTTTCCGTTCTTCGCGCCACCTGGAACGAATGGGCCAAGAGTTCATTCACCATTTGTCTACACTCTACCAACTTCTGGCAACTCAGTAACTCTTTCTTCGGCAAGTTACCAGTCTCAGTTGACAGATAATTCATGCTCGACGCCGTTGCCGACCACCATTTCAATCCCTTTTACTCCGGCGATAGCTCCTACCACCGAAGCGCCATCTAGTCTTTGTCGTGTCTTATTGGACCCACAACTTGGCCCTCAAAATCCGAGTCCGGAAAGCACCATACCCTGTGGGACGGTATTGTTAACTCCAAAGTCCTCCGTGACCAGGGGTAGAACGGTTTATAGTTCAGCCGCGCGGTCTTTGTCCAGCTCATCACCGAAAGTCACCAGGTTTGTGGTCTTGTGTTGTTTTTCTGATCACCTGGAAACTTGCATCTATTTGAGGGTTTTTTCGGGATGCTTTCATTCCGTCCACACGAGTTCTCGTGTCAGTGCACACTGCCTTTCTTTTGGAACGGAGATTCGTCCTCCGTTGTCGAGATCACAAGATTTTGTCTGGAATAACGAGTTCTTTATGAGTGCATATTCAAGCACGTAGCGCGTTGAGCTACTATTACACGGCGATTGGTTGTGCAGGAATGTGGTAATATCTACCTGCCGATCATCACTTGCCCTCATCAGAGCTAAAACTGCTATCAACCACTTTGACGGTTCGACTGTGACTTCCGTGTGTTACGGTAGATTGTGGGCTATGGTTTTCCGAATGCCTTCTTAATACCGCGAACCAGAGTCAGGTCGCATGGCAGCTAGACACCCGAAAGGTGTTACAGCTGAACGATTTCTTATTTTGGACCCGAGTCAGTCTAGCCAAACCAGAAAGCTAATGAACGTGCGAATCAGCTGATCTATTGAACACTGACGCGTACAGGCGTTCCATGTGTAGTCCAGGGTAGCAGCTTTGGGAGGGGATAACTGTTGTGGTCCGCAGTTTTCCTAATGCCTTCTCAATACTGTGAACCCGAGTCTGGATAGCCGCTTGATAGCCTGATGCGCTTAGCCAAACCAGAAAGCCAATTAGCTTGCGAATCAGCTGATCCACACCTGAACACTGAGGCGTACAGGCTTGTCGGCCGAAACGAGCTGTTTATAAAGCTCACGTGGAATAGGCTTGTCGGCCGAAACGGGCTGTTTATAAAGCTCACGTGGAAAGTTTTAGGGCGGAGGGGGGGGGGCAAAAAGTGATTCTAAAAATAGAACTCATCTGCCTGGGGCAAGCGAAGAACAACCAATAAAATCTATCCCACCCAAAACGGTTTGCCGACCAAACAATGAGAGATTAGCGCGATACACTCATTTGCAAATCTATTTGGTTTTAACCCAACTGAATCCCTCGTTTATGATATTCTTCAAGTAAAGGTGCTGTACCAGGCCGCCTCATGTTTTATTTGATACGATACGCGGGTGGCACACTACCTTGTATAGACGCAACACACTACTTATAGGGTCGAAGTGTAGTATGTTACTTCTATACAATGTCTGAGAGAGTTCACGGCGATCTTCATCTTGTTTGCTTCCTTCTTTCTAAAGAAGAGGATCTTCTTGCCTCTGTGTGTGCATTTTTCAAATGTATGTCTTTCTAGTTCCTGCGGACGTCCCTCATTGGGTCTGTCGTCGAAAAGACATAATCAGTCCCCTCTTTCGTTAGGTCCCTTTTGCAAATGTTTCCGTCCGTATTTCTCCAACACCAGTGGCGACAGCAATGGCTTATAGCATCAAGGAAGTCAGGCGTGGTCGGACACGAAAAAACCTAGCCTTAATTTTTGCCATCGGAACCGCATTGTGGTCATCCTCACCCTCGTCATCATCACCATTGACAGCACAACATCAGTGTTCAGCAGTAGTGCTTCGACGCCTTATTGTGAAGAAAAAAACGAAGATGGACGGGGAAGGGACTAAGTGTTAGCTTATCACAATCATTCCGAGGTGCCTACACCTCCAGACATTCACTCAAGTAATCTGAATAGAAACTGACAACAAGAGCGCCACTGACATCGGTTGGCAGCCATATTTCGCAGCGTCTCCAGCCATGCACGGGGAAGATCTTGCGAACTCTATCCTGGAAGGAGAGTAGCACCAACCGCACCAAGATATTTCGGAATTGATGTAATTTCCCCCTGTTAGGTCAAAGTTTGATCACCTCCTTTCTTGCGCCATTCTGAATTTGGCACAGAAAAGAGAACTCCTCTCTCCAAACGATGGTTTGGAATGCTAGACCTATTATTCGATTGAAGTCAATGCCGCAAAATCGAAGACTCGGTTTCAAAGTGTCACGTTTCTGAGAAAACAGTTGTTGAAGATCTGAAGACGTCGCAGTTCCACCGGTCGCAGAGACCTTACCTCACAGCTCTATTCTAATAGAGCCGTTTGGTGTGACCGACCGAAGTCTGTCTATTTAGGCAGGTGGTCAATAGGGCAAAACAGTTAATATAAAAATACAGGGCGCAGCTATACAGAATTAAACCGCGATTATCCATTCCCGAGCACCCTTTTGGCAGTTTCAATCCCTAATGGGTCACTCTGTATGTCTATCTATCTTCTTCTGAGATTGGGAATTCGTGGACTATCTTCCAAAAGCCGTCGTTGCTTGTACGAAAGTTGGAAAAGGTTGCACGGGTTCGAGGCATGGCCTCTGCGGACAGATGATGTGAGACGTCTTCAGGTTTTCGATCACTGATGCCTCAGAAGCGTGGCTGGTTTTGGATGGCGTCAGCGCGTCAGTACCGAGGTGTGCTGCAGACACTTCAATTCAAAAAAACATCCAGCATCATGTCTGCGATGGCTCAGTCATGTTATACGCATGCCAAAATGCCACCTACCGAGACTAGTGTTGTTGTGCCTCCTTCAGGACGGCGCAAACCGCGAGGTGGACAGCACATGGCTTGGCAGAAAGGCGTGAAAGAGATCACGAAGAGTTTGGGTGTAGTTGTTGCTGTACGCCTTTCCGGATGAGGTCCCCGTGACCCTGTCTGTGCTCGGTTGTAGACGTTGCAAGAAATGGCAGCTAATCGTGCTATCAGTTTCTTTCCACATTGTCTGATTGAGAAGTTAGAGGTGTAAACACCTCAGAATGTTTGACACAGGCCAGCACTAGGTCCCCTCCCTCACCCACTCTTTATCCCTTCCCACTCTAGGGCTTTATATATATATATAT
>NW_008752345.1:33657-42395 GCF_000715545.1 Opisthorchis viverrini
TGATGATGATGATGACCTGTTGGTTTCTCCTCCTTCGTTATCTCACACTTGATAACGTATTCCCCTTTCATTTGTTTTTCAGTCACGATGTCCACGAATTTTCCACAGCCAGCTGTGAATCCAAAGGAAGTCCACATTCTAAATCCACGGAGTCTTTTTCAGACAGTGTGTTTTTAGAGACAGCTAATCCAGCCTCCGTGTCTACCAGCCACCTTCGACCGACTAACATTGACAGTCCAACATCACCACCACCTGTTCAACAACTTCACAGCCTCTTTCACCAAAACCGATTGCCAAAAGCTGAGGAGATGGAGGAAGTGGGAAACTCGGGATGTATAAAAACAATTCTGATGAGAAGCACAACTGGCCAGAAGAAGTTTCTGGTTGATGAAATACTCAATGACTAAAACGGTTCGCCCCTCCTACAAGCTGTTTTCAACGAGTCAACAGATAGTCCGGAGTTGTCCGGTCGGATTCCTGAGCAGTGAGGTCTGAACTCCGACGGCTTCGAAAATACACGAATGCCTTTTTCTCTCAAGACTCACTGAGATACTAATCGGAACAAAATTCACCCGCTCGGTTTAAGGATGACGGCAGAATCCTTAGTCGGTGCTTGCTTAACTTATTTAACTCTAGTTAAGTTGAGTAGACGTCTCGGCCAACTGGGGTTAGTTGGTAGTAATGCCAATTAGGTTTGAATCTCTTCCACTCAGATGCGCCTAGTCAATGTTGAGGTTATCGGTGATACACCAGCACACACGTTAATCCGTTGGGCCCAGCGCATCAGTGTTTCCAAGCCAGCTAGATGACTTTGACTTGATTGCCTCCACAGTCTGTCCCCAGGGCCTAGCTAGGATTCAATTCACGTGACGCACAACCGATTGATACGAGATTTGGAGTACATATGTAAGACTACATGTTGTACACAGCCGTGAAAACATTCGAGCACAGCTCACAACAGGTTACAGAGGTTTAAGCGAAACAACTTGTCCCCGAACTATTTAACATTTCTGGTCGTGAAAAATCTGACAAAGAGGTCAAAGGTTAACTTTCCGGAAGAAGAAAACTGAACACCTGTTTGGGCGGAGCAATACAAATAAGGAACAAATACACAGGAATGCTCGGCGTGCCCATACGTATCAGCGTGAGACTTCCTATTAGATACGAATAACACCAACCAGCGGAACACGTAACAGTTTGTGATGCACCAACTGGGATAAACCATATGGATGCATACCTCCGACCCATGCTGTGCTCACTGCAACTCTGATTCGACAGCATGGCAACGGCAAGCCTAAATTGCGTTGTTCCAGAAATTTTTGTCCTCCTACTCATCACATGTTTTAATCTGACGAAAGTAAGTAGCATATTTTGGAATCGTCCTTGGATATTTTGTTTTGTCAGTTACACTTCTGTCCAGCAAAATATCCAATTATTTTGAAGCTGAGAAAAGCAACTCGGAAACAAAGACGTGCGTCTCATTGAAGGGTCGTTCCTGAAATGGTTGTTAGGATGACTGAATATGTTGATTTAATCCAAACTGTGAATTGAAACGATCTTAGTCACTCATACCAAAAACAGAAGAAACAACGCTGTGCTACACAGTTTTATCAGACTGGATGAGGGGCGGACGTCTGAAGGTGAACAGATCGCCTTCATTATAGGTGGATCATATTCCATCTATCTCATGTGGTTGTATTCATTTGCATGAAGTGACGGGATATCTTGTGCAAGGTATGTGGGTAGGCAGCATGAATGCTGAAGGTATCGTAAGCTATCTCCGTCAGCGGTGGCGGTGTTAAGGCCACAGTTATGTGCTTTAAAAATGTACGACTAATAACCAGTGCGCTCATCGAACTCCCAAGGAATCGTGCTAATTTCGAGTAGCTTAACCCCATTGGAGAATCCAGAACTTCAGCAACAACGATGGTCTCCTAGATCTGGATAGCCCACCCACTGAGGTAGCTTCAAGTCGAACAACCATCACTAGAGGGTGACCCAGTGCAGGTAAAATCCCCTATCTAACTTAGCGAGGTAGCATTCGGTCGGTTATCGCCACAGATATTCCACCGTATCAATTTGACTACAATGAGCTGATGGTTTTGGTGACTGTCTGTAATGTGCTTAGGAGAAGTGAGTTTAGCTGATACTTTATCGATACGATGCGTGAGTCTTTACGGTCATTACCAGTAGCTGCCGAAACCGCATTCTGACAAGTCACGGCTGTCATGAAAACTGATCTATATATAGCCTGTTTGAAAGAATATGGAGAGACAGTTAACTCACTAAGAAAGTAAATGGAAGCTAACCTAAAAAGTCCTCTGCTGAGGCTCTCATTTGATTCACTGTGATCCCCGGATGAACCATGTGCACGACTTGACATACGCCAGGAAGACCACAGAATTTCCAGACGCTACCGATAGGCACAACTAAGTAAGCCAGACTTTTGCAGAAGATTATCAAAGCGCTGGATTTTTTGACCCTGGAAAACGCTGCTCGAAACTTTTACTTAGCGAAACCTCTGATACACCGGAGGGAGAAGACAAGGCTCAAAATGGATGACAAGTTGCTATCGCTAAGGGTGGCGGCGAAATTGGAAAACATTTGCAAGTCCACAACAGAGCGGTCGTTTAGGTGTAACCAACTTGAAAACGTATAAAATGGTGATTGTATTGGTCCTGACCGACCCGAAAGAAAAGATATTTAGAATCTGCGGGACGTTGTCTAGCGAGACGCGTTCACATTTTTACAGTGCACTTCTGGGTGGATCGAACGATTCAACGTCATGTTTCTTCAAGAACTTCAGTGGGACAAAAACATCGGTTTTTGATGTATTACCAAACTGAGGACTCCTGACCGTTTGTTTTGTTGAGTACCCTGGGTAACTTAGAAAGTGTGGGCAAGCCTATTCAGCTCGACAACTAATTACTGTCGTGTGGACATGTGAACAAGTGATCTTACCCAAGAAAGAAATTAGATGAACTCACGTAGACAGAGTGGATCTCGGCGGCTAACGCAGTCTTACACTCGATAAATGGGCAATGGCCGGCAAAATCAAATTTGACCCAATATTGTTTGGAGCGCAAGCTGCTGACCTAGAGACCGAGATTCGAACCCACCCCTGGATTTTCTATCATTCCTGTCTCGGTAAGCATTGTGATTCGGTCTCCGTCCTTTCTTAGGGATGCACAGAGGCCCTTAACCGAAACTATGCCACGACTGGTCAATTTGATTTCATTTAATTTTAGCTGTGTGAAACACAGTAGAATTCGACGACTCCATAGAACACAAATCGACATGTGAAGGTTTTAAGTAATCCCCCCTTTGTTCATCCTATATCATAAAGGAACATTGAACCGTTTAGACTATCTATACACAAGACGGTCCATGAGGTAGATAATGACCAACAGTTAGATTGACTATGCGACCACGGTGAAGACATGTCTGAAACAAAATCCTTCGCTGAATTTCTGGTCTACAAAGTACAGGATGATTTCTGGAAAACGTTCGTCCACCAGTTAGTGCGCGAAGCCTCAGTAGGGGGAGTATGGTGCACATTTTACATCAAAGAGGTTAATACGTGTGTTTAATTAATGTTAGAGGTATTTGTAGATAATGTAGATGCATTTTCATAGAACAACCGTATTGTCATCAACATTCACTAAAATCACTGGCCAATGTTGAGAGTTCCTCAAGTGAGTGACCCGAAACTGTTGAAGGTTGTCTGCTAGCTGCTGAAACGACCTCAGCATTGCGCAAAATCATCTACCCTTATTATTAGGGGTGTGAAAATGATTTTGTCCACGTACGATAGAAAGCACACATGAGTGCAAACCAGCAAGGCCTACCCGACACAACCTTGTTTTCTTTGTGAGTCTCTTGGAAAACCAAACGTGTTTGCAAATGAGTGTATTTCGTTTGTTTTCCTTCTTGATAAGAGCTGAGTAAAATGACTAGCAAAGTGCCGATTGGAAAATCCCGCGCCAGACCTTTATAATGCATGTGCACATCGAAGTCGTACGTGAGAACGAAACAGTCGCATGACAACTAGCTCAATACATTCAGCAACGATGTTATTCACACATTCATATTTTCAGTGCTGAGCTCGTAAAGACTGATACTGCCGGCAAACCACCGACGGTCACTAGTGATTGGGGCCCACAAAGCGATCGACTAATTCCCACCTTCGTTATATCTTCGCACTCCCTTTTAACATCTGGGTCTCAATGAGAACAATTTCCGTTGAATCGTTCGCCAAGTCGTTGTTTGCATTCGTCACTCCGATTGACAGTCCGCCAGCGATTACCTACGTCTCATCCTGATGATCGCCATTGACACTAACATCCTGGTTACAAAAAACGTGTTTTTTCTACCTATTCACGACTCAGACATTCACATTCTAAGAGTGTTATACTGCTAAGTTTCGGTGAGCAACGGTCATTCTCGTAGAGTTTAGGCTACTGTGGATCGTTTTCAGTAAGTTTAACCAATCCCACCTAGCACAGTCGACCGCTTACACTCACTAACCAAATAATTGAAGCTGGATTGAATGGGATCTGTGAGGAAAAGTGGAGACTAAAGTTCTATTGTTTGAGTGTAATATCACAGACAACGTTACTCTAAAAGTCTATTATCATCCATGAAAACCAGCTTACTGAAACCTGCTTCTGAGACTCTCGGGACATCCGTTGAATAGGGTGGGTTTGAGTTAGTCTTACTGACTGAAACAACAAAACTGAAAACATCAAGATAGGCGGTGTTCATAAGTTTGCGGGGGAGAACTTTGCTGTTTCACTTCCATATAGACGACACGCTGGAAAATGGTACGATATTCCCTAGAAGACCATATCTGAGCTGGTCACGGTAGGTGAGAAAGTCATATTTTTCGGTAGAAAGTAACGCTAAGAGAGTCAAACTCGCAGTTGTTTGGTGCACAAGCGCAAACTTGGAAGAAGGGGTGGTTAGTATTTCGACCGGTTCGAGTCCCTACAGAAGTGGACAATGGAACGGCATAAAGGCGACTGTGGACATCCAATCAAGCGAGCAATCAAGCCTGAAAGCTATACCAACACCGGGACAACCAGCAAATGTAGCTGAAGAATCACCTTAACTTCGCAGTTGGGGGTTGCGAGAGCTCAATTACTGAGTTTGGATCTTGTATGCAAGTTTCGAAAATACCGCAAATGTATATAGACGGACTACACAAGAGCGGTCCCTTGACCAGATTATTTAAAGGTTCGAACATTAAAGGCTGCAATTAAAACGGCCAAACGGGGTGTGATTAATGAAGTGGTGTGCGAATGGTCCCTCACCTGAGTGTCAAGTTGGCATACCTACAGCTGGGTTCTACGGAAGAATGCTTACCAAATAAGGTGGGATGGGACGTAATAAAGAATAATGAAGACAGATGGGTGTCGACAGTCGTATGCTTTCGCTTGTCTGCCCCACATATGCGACGAATAAGGGGGAACAGGCTGGGCACTTTGGTTGTACATGAGAAAAAAATTGCGCAGCTATTCCCTGTGGAGCAGAGAACGATTAGGGTCTTCAACCAAGTCCTTTGACTCAAAAGGCAGATGTGGCGTAACACTAGAACACCAAGCTGGGTATTGGAGAGCGGGTTACCGCGCCTGTTCCAACCCCAAACCTGCAGAACCAGGACTGTGGTTGTCAGACCTATAATAATAATAAAAATAAATGAATAAATAATTGTTCAGCCATAGCATCCTTTCGGTGCCAGGCGGGTATACTGTCCAAAGGAAGCACGAGGGCTAAGATACTGCCAAGTTGTCCATGCCTAGACAAGAGAAGTCGAGATACAGAGTTAGGCTTGGAACCACAGACCTTCCGGTCAGTAATTTTGTACCTTACCCACTGAGCGATCTCAGTGCCCTCCACACATTGACTCACCTATGAAGATCCAGCGGATGCTACATCGGTATCCTCCAGTATGACCGAATGGCCCGTCGAATTACGAAAACCATCACATCACTCGTCTTCGCGATGGGGGATCGGTAAACAACCTTACATTAGAGTGTTTTCAGCTGACCACACGAGTAATTTCGTGGGGCCTCCATTTAAGCTGATCCACACCAACGTGCATTCTTTATCGCCAGTTTTCCAAGTTATAGGTTGCCCGCTTCCCGTTTGAATTGCTCTGACGCCAACCCATATTAAGTATACCTCGAAGGGTTGTGCTAACCCATAGGTATTTTCCTAAGACATTGACTGTCAGAGATCTGGAGATGCCAGAGAACCTCAGATGCCACGTCACGCCGTTATACAACAAAATCACCCATACTATATTATTAAGCAAGTGACCGTTAAGACCCAGTGATATGACGTTTTGACGCTGGAAGTGGAGCTAACCAACGAACACGATTTTCCTCTCTGGAGTTCATCCATTGGTTAAACCGCAAATAGCCGTCTCTGCGTGACGTAAGATCGTGGAGATTGAGTTCCATTGTGTGCTAATGTTCAAAGGTGTTTAGCTCGGTGGGTTCCGAACAAGAATTTTCGGTAATTTCTGTTGCCTGGATCGGTTATTTTTTGCATTGTCAAGCAAAACGGTGCATTTTGCTCAACCGTAAAAGGCACAACAAAGCCCGTGCAGGATAGTGTCGTTAGGGCAAATAACGGCAACTTAGGATAGGCGTCATCGACGGTTTGTGCTGCATAGTAACTATCTACAAGCGGTGTACAACTGCGATAGACCTCGAGTTCGATTAAAAAAGTAACCAGCAAGCCGAATCTGGCCCTCATATATAACCAGAGGTCACAAAAATTCCGGGCTTTTGGCATGCTGCAACATAACAATGAAACTAAAAACTCACTATGGCTACAATCAGTTGGTGTCGCACAGATGCGACTATGAAGCAGTCATCCGGTGAATTCAATTCCCTCGGTTCAGTTAAGCAGATATGAACCATGAATTAGGGTATGGTGGTTCCATGTTCTCTGGGAAACCCAGGACGATAAAACCATGCATGAGGGGCGATGGACCAATCAACTACTTAGTGAATCATTCTATTCGCTTAAAGAATTAGAGGAACGGGAAGCTACGTATTGGGCGCTACGATTTTGATGCAGCTGCGTCACGGCCTGTGTGACTGAGCCATGTTTGCCAGGGTCAGTATCACCAATCAGTCAAGTTCCCTTGTCCCCATTCAGGGGACTGTAGCTGTCAACCAGACTGAGTTTACGGTTTCAGGCTTCCGTATTTCACTGCCAGATCGCGGACTGTCCGTCGATCAGTCACTCTTACATGGCACCTGATCGAGAAGTGAATTTCGCGAGAACGACAATTCTCTGAAATGCGAAGTACATCTTCCAACGAGAGTAACAAGAGTGTGATTAGCTCGTGCATTACAGGGAAGCTCCTTATTCCCAATTGATCCAGCCAAGGCTTTGGAGATACCGATGGTTGAATTACGAAAGCCATATTTCTGATCCATAGAACGGTAAGGATCATACTGTGTACAAGCTGCATTAGCAGCAATTCAAAGAAAAATACCTCAGACTGGTGACTTCAGATAACAGACTTCGGCAACAAGACATAGACTAGCCGGCCAACTGAATAGTTATACTTGTGTTTTGGAGTATCACATTTGCAACATAGCACTAACCACCATACAGTGAGCAAGGCGTACGAACAAAGACAGTATGTCTTTGTTTGTTTCTTTCACGGCGCGAAAATTGAAGGTAGTACAATGGGGCGAGCAGAATGACGGCGCATACCGACCACCAATGTAGCATGAATGATGGACGTATTTTGCCTGGTTCCACTAAATTCAGCAATCAATGAACTGGAATGCAAGCTCGAAATACGCCGATGACATCGCCCCACTCTGAGACAACAGTGGGGATTAACCAATCATCCTAGAATGAGCCTAATACCCAAAGAACGCGAGCACATATACGGGGATAAGTCTTTACAAAAGAAATAGGACACAGGTTATCAGCATCAGCGGCCAGGTAAAATCTGGTGATTCATAACTTCATGGAAAAGGAACGAATTCAGTCTGTCACGAAGAGATCGGACCTAACTGTGGTGCTTGCCTGATCCATCCGCCACCATCTTTTAGTGCTGAACACTGATATTATGCTGCCGATAATAATAATAATAATAATAATAATAATAATAATAATAGTGGTGGACGAATTACGTTGTTTACTGAGCGGTCATCCACCCAGCCCCATGAACATGAAACTTTGCCCCCGCTTTAAGGGGACAGCAGCAAACTCAGGTTTTGATTGTTGGTAGCCCAGCCCCATTGAATGTTCCTGTCGATGGTTAAAGAACTTTGAGTATTTTAATTCGACGATGCCATGTACAACATCTCCGATGGTTCAGTTAGAGTGCGAATTTACTGACCGAAAGTTCCGTGGTTCAAACCCGACCTATACATCTCGACTTCTCTAGTTTAGGCTTGGGCAACCTCGAAGTACTTCAGCCCTTTTCCTTCCTTCGGGTGGCATGGCAGCTAGGCCCCGGAAGAATGTTCCGGCTGAACGATTTTTACATCTCCGAAAGCCTAAACACGCTTTACAAATTCGTATAGTCCTTTCCTGAACAGTACTGTTATCTCGGGAGACAACTAATAACCTGATTACAGTTTACCATTAAACGGCGTGTGGAAGTAGTTGCTGGGACCATAAACAGGCGTCAGTTTGTTGAAGGGTAGCAAGTGTACGCAACATCTCCAAAGCCGACTCAGTCTATGGGGAATATCGGTTAT
>NW_008752345.1:47022-63547 GCF_000715545.1 Opisthorchis viverrini
GAGTGCGAATTTACTGACCGAAAGTTCCGTGGTTCAAACCCGACCTATACATCTCGACTCCTCTAGTTTAGGCTTGGGCAACCTCGAAGTACTTCAGCCCTTTTCCTTCCTTCGGGTGGCATGGCAGCTAGGCCCCGGAAGAATGTTCCGGCTGAACGATTTTTACATCTCCGAAAGCCTAAACACGCTTTACAAATTCGTATAGTCCTTTCCTGAACAGTACTGTTATCTCGGGAGACAACTAATAACCTGATTACAGTTTACCATTAAACGGCGTGTGGAAGTAGTTGCTGGGACCATAAACAGGCGTCAGTTTGTTGAAGGGTAGCAAGTGTACGCAACATCTCCAAAGCCGACTCAGTCTATGGGGAATATCGGTTATCATAAAGCACCGAAGTTACTTCTTACACTTCCTGCGGTTCCAATTTTTTCGCAAGTTAGTTCGTATTTAAACAACATGCAACCCAAAGGAAGCACAAACAAGTTGTCCTAGATGGAATTGACCGAACAGTCAGAGGTGAACTTAAATCGCTCAACTACCTCAAGTATCGTAAGTGGACACCGAAGGTATGCCACAGCAGAATGATATGACTTTGGTCGAGTGGAGACAAAACCGGAACACAAGTTCTCTCAAAAAGATGAAGATGCCTCGGTGACGATACGGTTTTCAAGTTGGGCATCCCAAAAGGGAAAAATCAAATCACCTTTCTAAATAAACAGTTGTCATAAAAAAGCAACACAGTCTATAAAATAGTGATAAGTTTAGTTAAGAAGCGTGACTGGTGTTTATTCTCGCAAAGTTGTTTGGGGATCTACGAATAGGCGCAAAACGGGACCTTGCATTGAGCCAAAATATATGGTTTTCGCTCAACGTTTACAGTAAGAGAAGGGTCAACAATCCATACTAGTAACTTCATTCGTGTTTAAAACAATCAGATATAAGGATATTTCGAAAGCAGATTAACCACTGAAAAATTCTGACCTTAATCAGATACCGGGTGATATCCCGTCCAGCGACATCCAATCTTTTGGTCAGGCATGGTATGGAGAAACCACCGTAAACAGGACAAACATGCGTTACACCGTCTCCAGAATCGACAACCACACCAGTCATCAGTCCTGTGTATAGAAAACGGACGGGAAAGAAAACTGGCAGAGGCTTTTTGACGTTGGAAAAGAACTGAGTGTATCACCTGTTGAAAAACGAAACCAGTGAGTTCACATACCGAAGGGCAATGATGATCAGGCTATTTGTGATAACCCTCAAAGTGAAATTCGGTTGCTAAAGGTGAACACTATTTATAAGCCAAAGGAAATAATGAAGGCACAAAACAACAGTAACTTAAAACCTAAATAACGTGTCAGATCTCCATCGGAATTCTCTTCAAGAAAATGTTATGTGAAGTACGACGTTGTCTTCAGAAAGAGGTAAACATGACCTTTCAGAAAGGTTAGACAGCATGTGGAAGTAGGCCCAGGCTAACCTACCACCGTCACACCACGGAGCGAGAGTGCTCAAGTGGTTAAAGCGCAAATTTACTGACTGGAAGGTCCGTGGCTCTAACCAGACATCTGCCTCTCGACTTCCCCTCTCTAGGTTTGGGCAACCTGGCAGTACCCCAGTCCTCGTGCTTCCTTCGGGTGGCATGACAGCTAGGCACCGAAAGGGTGTTCATCCTCATCATCATTGTCAGCTGAATGATTATCACTCTCGCTATAATTGCAGGGTTTCTTCAACTACTGCCGGTCGGCGTGGATGAAAGTCATAAACGGAACAGAAGGCACCATGCACTGAACTGAAACAGTCATTAATAATGAAATGCAAGCGCTGGTGCAACAGAATGTAAATTCTCAAAAGAGGATTCCAATTTGCAGTACAACATCCGCCACGAAGAGACTGGACCTTACCGTTGTGTGACGGTTTGTGTACATCCGCGGCCCACTGAGCTGTACTGACAGTGTCATCTCGACACTAAGCCTCTCCTACCAGGATGACGAATGGCTGGAAGTCTATCCAAATAGTCTTCTGGTCCTCCAGGTTGGGAGTTAGAACATGTGTGACCTATAAAAATGATAATGTGCTTACATTATCCGCTAGGCTTTTAAGCCAAAGGCACTGGTCGAGAGCCCTAATCGTTTTCTCGTATAGATCTGGATGTCCTGAGAGTATCCCAGCCCATGTACAAACATGATTCTTACAACCAACAGTACTATCGTGTCCCCAACGACCGTCAAAGCCAGGTCGCCATTATTGGTACATACAGCAGGGCGGATAAGCGAACACATGCTACTGCTGACGCGGCCCATCTTACACTTTCACGTATTCCCCATTCTACCATACCCCACCTCTACTGGAACACTGCGCACGTGGGGTCGAGATGGCTCAAGTGGTTGGAGTGCGAATTTACCGACCGGAAGGTCCGTGGTTCGAACCCGACCTCTGACTCTCGACCTCTCTTGTCTAGGCTTGGGCAATCTGGCAGTATCCCAGCCCTCCTGCTTCCTTCAGGTAGCATGGCAGCTAGGCACCGGAAGTGTGTCACAGCTGAGTGATTTTTTGCTTCGCACGTCCCAATACTAGGATTGACTGCTTTGCTAGCTGTGCATTGCACCCAA
Source organism: Opisthorchis viverrini (assembly GCF_000715545.1). Lineage (NCBI taxonomy): Eukaryota > Metazoa > Platyhelminthes > Trematoda > Opisthorchiida > Opisthorchiidae > Opisthorchis > Opisthorchis viverrini. The sequence continues at coordinate 49,639 of NW_008752345.1, forward strand.
CTTCAGCTTCTGTACACACGACCTAAACACTTCGAAGACTATTTCCAAACCCAACTGCCCTTAGTATTCGCAAACTGAAGCAAGGAGGACAACTAGTGGCATTTTGTTAGTACGCTCTATTCCATTTGCACTGATTGAACTGAGTGTTCTGTCGCTCTCTTCCAGCTTCCAGCTGCACACATCTGGTAACGCGGAGGTTGCCGCAGCTGGATATGCTTGGGTGAGTGGGGTCGAGTCATTGAATAGAAGTGCCTCTAACTGAATGGATACCCGTTGATGGTCGCCTCTGCGTGGTTTATTCGGCAACGTCTTTGAGAGAGTTTTGAAAAGGCGAGGTCCATCGCAACCTGTTGCGTCTGCTTACGCTACAACTGACTAGTTTTGAATCTGCCAAAGACAGTTTCTATGACGACCTGGATGCTCTTTTACAACAGGCTAAAAGCTCAGACATCGCTGTGGTTGCTGCTGGCATGAACGCCCAGGTAGGTAAGATTAGCACTGACCTATTCGGTGGTCATCTTAGCACACACCTATCAAAACCTGTTCCTCGAACGCCTGCTGGTTGGTCCGATGTCAGATAGTAACGGCCACTGGAAACAAATATCCAATGCGCTACCAAGTCTGTCTGAAGTAGAACCCAGCAAAACTCATCCAAACACTAAATCTCAGATGAGACCGTGACATGCAGGCAAGAAACGAGCCAATTACAATTCAGGGAGAGACGCTCAAGTTTTGGAGCGTTTTACGCATCTTGGAAGTTGTATTAACTCTGATTGTAGTGTGGCTGATGAGGACAATGCATGAATCTGCAAGGCCCAGGTTGTGTTTGTTAATTTGAAACACATTTGACGTCAAGGCGCTATATCCCTGAATCTCAAGGAATGTGTATCAGGCTACGGTACGGACTGTTTTGTTGTATGGCTGCGAAACTTGGCCTATCCCAACAGTGGAACTGAGACGTCTTCAGGTATTCGAGAATCTCTGTGTCGTGGCCATAGCTCGCGTGGGTTGGCGCCGGCGAATTCATGATGAGATTATTAGAAAGCGAGTTTTCGGTTGTGCAACGAGCACCTTCACTGAAGAGCGTGACCAGCACCAGAAGCTGCGTTGGTTAAATCATGCATTGCGTATGCCGAACTATCATTTGTTGAAGAGAGTGCTGTTTCCCATGCCCGACTCAGAAAGATATAACTAGAGGTAGCCAGCCTTTGAGCTGGCAGAGGTGTATGGAAGAGATTACGAAACGTTTGGGTGTTGTCGGTGTTAACCGCCTTTTAGGGTGGGGACCGCGTGACCCCAAATGCGCTTGGTTGAAGACGCTGCAAGACATGACTGTCAATCGATGTCAATGGTGTTCGTGTTGTCAGCTCCTAACTGGATTGTCTGAATGTGTCTGTAGGTGTGAGCACCTCAGAATAATTGTAGTCCTTACGATGTCCATCTTTATCCTAATCTTCACCATAAGGCCTTCAGATAAATCATGGTTGTGCGGCAGCGAAATATCCGTGTTGAACAGCGATGTCATGTTATTCATGGTGACGATGATGACTCCGTATTATGGCGGACGTAATAACAGGCACGAAAGTTTTGTTACCGGTGGTAAAAATGATTATGATGAACTGTTATTTAGATACGATAACCGTGATGAACATCCATCGAAGGAAAATGTGGCGTAAAAAGTAACTTGCATTAGTACGCTCCCAAGTCAGTGATTAAGACATGATTAAGACTGCTGAGGTAGCAGTGGAAAAATAGCTAGTTGGAAATGTTGAATATGTTGCCCGGGAGGCCAGGATTTTTTATCGAAACGCGTAAGTTTCCAAATCAGGAAAACTTAGTTTGGTCATCACAGAGTAACTACAAAGATAAACTTACGCAACAGAAGATGAAAGTATCATTGATCGCCTGCAACGACGCATCTTTGGGACCATAAGTACTGGCTCAATACGAAGCCTTTATGGTAAACTTTGAAACGTCGAATAGCTTGCGTCATAGAAGTAGCAACGGGAGATTAACTGAACCACAAAACTGAAAGGCGATCCGACATCCAAAAAACACATTTCCCACTAATTAACTACTGTAAAAACTGGCGTTGTCAACAGAACTGAACAAGGTTGACACATCAGGTGTGCAGAGTTCAATCATGTTTCGCTTCTAACCACCCGAAAATGAAACTCGAAATGAGTTAAGAGTAGGTAACTTGGAGGAATGACGGAAAGGGGCGGAAGTTCGTCCTCAAAAAATTCACGCTTCGGGTTAGTACCATCAGACAACAGATACGATTAGATAACAGAATTTCTCATTTAAAAAATCACGTTCATATAGAGCGTCCGATAAGGACTTAGGCTGAGTGCCATTGGATGACCTCTGATGAACCTGTCCTAAACCGAAATCCGATCACATTGAGCATGTTTCAATGTGTCAGACAATCACTGGAGCATCAAAGCTACAGCTTTCGCCGCGGTTGGAAACACCACGGTTGAGATATCACATCCTAACATTTGTATGCCGGTAATGACAGCAGGCCAATCTGTTTGAATCGATGAATTCCAGGTAAAAATGGAGGGATTTGTAGCCGAATGGGACATAAAATGCTACTTGGTGTGCTGAACAGGTGATCTGACATTGCGGACACCGATGTCAACCGGCCTTGAAGAGCGGATGGAATGTTCGTTTGGGCTTTGCTCCCAGGCACTAATTTGGTTGGATGAGATGATTCACGATTGATAACAAAGTGTATCATGGACCATCGCACTGTCTTCATAGGCTAAGCGTTAATTAGGCGCCAACCGGGTGAAGTTGTGAAGCTGAATCAAGCGCAGCTAGAGTCTGCGATTCAACCGGTCAAGAATCTCAGTCATCGTGAATGTTAGGGACAAAGTTTATTGCTCACCTTGTGCATATAATGCGAGAGTCGCTTGGATGGCTATGTAGACAGCGTTAAACCCGTATTTTTCGAACATAACTTCAACCATCTTCTCCCTGTTCTTTAGAGGGTTCAGCGGTGGTTCCGTCAGTAGGATCTTCGAATGTTTGGGATCGACATTCATCTTCTTTGGGCCAAAAATGTAGTCGTAGAGGAGTATCATATCATCCCAGTTACGGACAATCCAATTCTCCATGGGGTATGAAATTTCCAGAAGCTAACGACGTTCACTCGCCTCATCCCCAATCATGATATCCCGCATTTCAACATTCCCGATATTCGAAGTAGCCCGAAGCATAGGGCGGCCAGTCATCGAAGGGAATATATGTTCAGGGAAGTTTGACCCAGCATACCCACATTTGACGAACTGAAAACCGAAATTTTCTTGTATTTATATTTTGACACTCTTACCCCAGTCCACATTATGATCTTATCACCAGATCCGTCTGTGGCCATGAGCGATCGATAAAGGCAACCGAGGCTCGGCTGAGAGACAGGTTAATTGTTAGGATTTGATTGGTCAAGCTCGGAAGGTATTTCGCGGACGACCTCGAAGTTCAGTCCTTCTAATTAGTTTCACTGAGTAAGTCGGTTAGCGATAGATAATAATGGGTATTCTGTTATAAGTGCATTCCCCTCAGTCTGGACCAGATAATCGGGTTCCGACTCCGTTTGCACTCAGAAGGAACAGAACTCATGGGTCATTTCGGCCAGACATGTGTCTATAGTATTTTGCATCTTACTTTTGCTACGACTGTAACATTATCTATTTTGTCTATTGCATAGCCGTTTTTTGTTTGAATAAGACAAACTTCCAAACCGCGCACCTGTAGGATTCCACGCAATACAAACGTGGTCACGTGCTTCTATTCTCCTGATTTCTCTCGCGCTTACAGTGGTCATTCGCGAGTCACCTGTGCTAACTCCGGTATCATAACACTTCAGAATACATTCAGAATCTGTGAATGAGAACTGTTTAGAAGAAGATTCCTGGCTAACTTTGATGGGTTTGCTGTTCATTCGCTGACCTGGGCCAACGACGAACTTTTTTAAAGAGAACGATTCTTGGTGAGTCTGCCCCATCTGGCCTCTTTATTACTGTATACACAAACTAGTGTTTTTTATTTCTTTCTTTATTTCTTTCTTTATTCCTTTATTTCTTTATTTCTTTCTTTATTTCTTTATTTCTTTGTCACACACTCCTGGTGAATTTGCTTTTTGAGGCAGCCAAACCACTGAATTCTGCTTTGTGACTGCATACACAAGGTTGTCAGGAAAGCAGCTCTCTTCATTAATCACTGTAGCTTCCAATGTAGTCAGCGGAACCCGATAGACTGTAATTGCCTTTGCAGCTCAAGCCGGTGATGTTTTGTAAGCAATCCGCAAAGGCGATATGTGTTATTCTCCATGTAGATTGGGCCACCGATCCACGCATCCACGGACTGGTATGCGGGACGGAAGCTTTTGTACAAGCTTCCCAGGTCCGTTAGGTTCTTTTCGTTTGGCGGTTCCCGTGCACATGAATGGCATATGTAGCCAAATGGCGAAGCGCCCCTCGCCAGATTCTTGGCGCCGGGCAACAGACTTGCTAAAATGAGGACACCCGAAAATCATCCCAAAATTATCTGAACTGCCTTGCAGGTGCAACGTGAATAACTATCTTGGAAGGGTTACGAAATGAGATCAACAGTCCGATAGCGCGTATTCTTGGTAGATCGCTCAAAACGGTTTGTTCATTTGACCGAAATTCCAACGCCACCGACTGTTGTGGACGAGAGATTTCACTAAGCCTTGGCCAATGATACTCTAAAGCCTAGAGTTGTTAGATGTCTTTAAAATCTGAAACAACTTTTACGCACTTTCCAGCACTTATTTGACTCCATTGGGTACCTGAATCATGTTTCAATCTATTCCACTAGGCTAATGCGATAAATTGGATGAACTGGTTAGTAGAAGTTCGCCGAGACATTTTTGCCTGCAAAGTTGACGTCGTGATGTGTATTAAATTTTGTGTTTTAGCATGTTGAGGCTAATACGCATCTCCGTCCATAACGCCAAATCAGAGATGTGCGGAATTGATTGAGAGATAACGCAGATTTCACAAGGGAACATTTTGTTTAAAAGCTTGATGTGTGCGGTTGTGGGATCCATGTCGTTCACTTTCACGTCACTCCCTTTTGGACAACCCTCCTCCCGTCCTGAAGTTGTTATATGATAAGTCCCCACTAAGAAAAGTGATAGTAGTCTGGAATTTTTCTCCCACTGGAGATCGCCTGCATGGCGTATCCTACGGTCGTCCCGGACAGCCGACATGCAAGGTGAGCGTATTACCAATAATCCATCACGGCGCGCTGGACACATTTGAATTTTTACGTCCGAAAGGGGGAACATGTTTGCGCTTGCATTATCTGACTGGTACGCCTGTTTCCTCAATTCACGGCCCAGTGAAATAACCTTGTTTTAACGATTGATTGACCCACCCGTCAGGACATCCAAGTCAGGCAGTGCCAGAGACGCTTGAAACCCGGCAGACAATTTCAGATCTTGCTGTGTGGTGTTGTGGAGTTTTATCTTTCACATTCACATTAATTGTTTTCCAGTTTAGACATGAAGATTCATGTGCTTCCAGTGTGCGGTGGAGGAGTAGTGGGGCCACGCTGGGCTCGCACTTCGGATTATTGCGGTTGGAAAGTCGGTATGGCCAAGGATATGCATTGCTGGTGAAATCTGCTGAGTGTAAAAGGGATGCTCAGTGCCTCCTCCGTTATTTACAACAGACCTGGTAAGAGACATTCTCAAACTGGAAGCACTTTGCAAATAATTGCTGGATGCACCGGGCGGAATATGATAATTATCAGAAATTTTTTGGGTCTCGGCTATGTACGATAGCTAAATCCGATGGGCAATATGGGTCGCCCGCCATCAACACCACATGTTTCAACTACTGGACATACACAAGCATGAATAATATGAAATCGCTGTCAGCGCAGGATGTTTTCTCATAATTGGTGCATGCGAACAAATATAACCTGTTGTTAATACGATCCCCATTTCGTGCCAACTACGGTGGGCTCTAAATGAAATATGAGGCGGCTTGGTGCAGCACATTCAGTTGCCTGGGAACATCATAAACGAGAGATTCAGCTGGGCTAAAGGTGAGTCTCTCGAAAGAACCAAATTAGTTTGCAGATCAGTGTATATTCGCTAATTTGGTGCAATTAGGTTTCCAGTGGAACATAAGGTTGACGGAATCCCGGGGACTGCGCCTACCTGATGAGNGAGCCAGCCCAAAGTCGAAGAGCGAAATCGGTCGTGGGCTTTTGACGGATTTTCAGCAACCTTATGAGTAGTACATTACAAGGATATGCATGAAAAATATACAATTTATGTAACCGCTATAGCCAATTTATAGAACTGAGTACGGTCCAAAAAAAGTAGGGTGTGACAATTTTGCACGATATGAATTCGGTGAACATAGGGACATCGGCAAGTAGAAGCATGCGCGACAGTGGTGGCTGAGAAAAATTGAACATGGATGATGGAAGCAGTATCACTAGGGCAAAGTAAAAATAACAATTGACAGTTTTAAACTGCGAAAGATAGGCGCAGCGAAAATGAGATGACCATGAACTAACGAGGTAGTGGGACTAACTAAGGACATCAAAATGGGGACCATGAAACCTACTCAAGCTTGGCTGGAAAGAAGCATGTTTATATTGCAGAAACATTGTTTTAGATGGAAACGGGTAATCTTGCTTGTCTTCGAGAGTGTGAACGGCATTCATCCCTGCCAAACTGGGTAGTGTTTGTACTGTACAGGAGCGGGTGGCCATCGTGGGAAAGATAATTGGACTTGGATCATGAATGAGTAGCACTCTAAGGGAGTTTGCAATTTAGATTTTTGCCATGGACCCAATGGCAAGCGATAATCTAGCTTGCGCGATCAGGACGCTTCGGTAAAAAAAGCAGAGATTTGGCGAACAACTGAAACGTGGTTTTGTTTGGGCATGATGGCTGCGGTACTGGAATGAAGACTTTGTGTATTTACGACATGTGTGCGGGATCCGTTGAACCAGTTGAGTCTGTTGAAGTAGCTGTGACTGGCGCAGGAGTATTTTCAGTGTATTTTCAGCAGCATGAAGAAAAAAATATGAGTCCATCGAGGGCGTAGCGTGAGTCGTCACTGCTCCTTAGACAATGTAGTGAGTCAGCCGCAGCTGGACTGGAGGGTTGAAGCGGAAAAAGGAAGAAGTAATAAAAATCACACGGGTTGACGGGTAACAGCGGACATAGGTGAAAGGTTCTTGTGGTTGTTTATAATTTTCAGTTACTCGGGAGACGTGTTAGTATCAGTTCCTGCAAAACGATACTCATTTTCCTGATGGAGGTCATGGGGAATAGCGAAAAAGTGACTGAACCAGATGGATATGGCTTTTTCCACTTAAACTGAATTCAGTGTGGCTGGGGAGTATCAGGTTAAACCAACATGGCCCGAGCTACCAACTGGCTTAGATTGCCAGCTCTCACACTAAATTACCTTCTCGCTAGCCATATAAAGTCCTCAGCTGTGTTTTCACCATCCTCACAACTCGAAGTTTCCGTCCTTACAACTCTTTCTTTTGCTTGGATTCTGAACAATGGAGCGGTATCTCCATCCATACCCCACTTTAATTACTCATGTGATTATTCAATCAATCCACCGGTCCTACTTTTCTATCGAGGAAGTCGAACACTTGTGCCGCAGCTTACGCTACATATATTCTTCGAAAGAGGCCTCAATCGACAATGTCATCTTAATTACCTCTTGATGTTATTTTAGCGAGTGCATTTATAAGTCCCTAAACCAATATCACAATCTTGGAGAAGCTACCTCCAGACCGTTCTTGATCAATTATTACTGTCCTGCCCCATTCCTAGTCAGTAGTTTTACGTCCGAGTAACTCTTCATGAAATGCAGATCCGCTACAGAAAGGGTCCGACGATTGCCATTTTATACTTATATGCCCGCCTCGATTGCCTCCCTTGTTTTTCGCTTTCGAACTTGATGTTCTCTACGCAGACGAAGTATGCCTCATTTATTTAGCCTGAGTCTCATTCCTGTTCAATGTCGACCGATATTCTTTTCTTAGCCTCAACTAATAAAGACTAAAACAAAGCCAAGGTTCCATACTCGATCGAGCCGTAATACTCTCATGGTTACCGATATCGCATACACTAAATTACTCTCTCTGAGGAAACTCAGTGAGCAAAGTTCAGGTCTGGTTTCAATATCAATTCAACACTAGGTAGGCACAACATCACTTTGGCCCTTGTTTGACGTACTAATTCAGACCAAATTTCCATCGTATTTTACAGTGGCACAGTGAACACTGATCACCTCCATTCTACTTCCGTTCACCCGGTGGTAACTGCTTCTCAATTTACCCTCTCCATGAGCTGCCCGTTCCAGTTGCTGTTTGCTGTTGCCTTGTCCGAAATGACTAACCCGGCTATCCCCATCCGACCACGAAAAAGTGTGCGGTTATTAGAATTCTTTGTTAATCCATAGTCGAAAAATAGTAATGTTTAATGCTTTGCACCGCGGTCTGCAGCCTCTGGGTTGGAGTTGTTTCCGTTGTGTCAGTCATCTGACAACGCTATAAAATACAGATGAAGGGGACGGTCCTTCTTCCATGAATTGCATTGAGTAGCCCGAAGGCATCACTGTGACGTTCGTGGCTCACATCGATGCGCAAGGCTGTCAAAACTTTCTTTTCATTTTGCGTTTTACAACACCGAATCCACTGAGCCACTCCTCTTCCCCGGAGTTAAGTGATAAAAAGCTAAAATTTACGAAGGATGAGGAACCAGAATAATGGATTTGATGAAACGGCTTTGTTACAGTGATTCCGAAGTTTAATATGAACCCAACACTGAAATCATTGCTGACGCTACGTAGCCAACAGAGCAAGAACCGTAAGTAAAAATAACAGGGTAGAGGAATTCGCAATCCGGGTAAATGGTAGCACAAATATCATAATCACGGCATATGGTAAAACTGTACAAAAACACCAGAGTCGCTGTCGCAGCCGAGTCGGGTGTGAAAATTGTCTCGGAGAGTGAGTTTGTCCTAACACAGTGGACGCGTGTACTTCACAGAAAATGATCCATTTGTGGGAGCACAAAGCGAAAATACATCCAAATAGGTAAATCCAAGCGAATGTCTCAGCTGATTAGGTAAATAGGTAGGTAGGTTTAACCAGGTGGAGAACTTGCTAATAGTTGCAGGCACAACGGAGAATACGGGGGGACTATTTGTAGGTGTGTCATCAGACCGTGTATGGCAGTGCTGTGCCATAACTGCACTGATATACTCCGGTTTCTAAACAGCTTCCTAATGGACGCCATGTTTGTAATGATTGGACTGGGAGTGTGCGATTCTGTGATAAGCGGGGTTTTGGGTTAGCCACGGACATTTACAGAGGTAGAACGAAGCCACGTTTATGCATATTTCTCAAATATGTTAACGGGTAAAGGTCAGTTTCCCCACCGATTGTGGTGTACAGTGTTGCCAGATAAGTGACAACTGGAAAAAATCGCACCCAGCGGCTACAAACGGGTGACAACAGGACCCCGTTTACGGATTTCCCGAATTATTGGCCAGGCTCAGAACCACCAGCAATGGGCGATGCACTCATAATACTGAATAGTTGACGTAGAACTCTGGACAATGGACGTGGAACCACCTGTGGTTTACGACTGTATATGTTCTCTCAAGTGCCACCGAGCTTCTGGTCCAAATGATTTCCCATCCGGACACGTGAATATGGCAAACACAGAAAGATCAGCTTGGCCCCTGTTATAACGAGACTGCCGGAATCACTTGTGATTCGTCGCCTCATAATGGGCCATGAAACACTGACTCGAGAGCATCAAGAGTTTTCAGCCGGGTAGTAGTTGCATTGACCAGATCTTCACACTCCTTCAGGTGCTAGAACAACGCCATGCGTGCAAACGACCCACAATTTCAGTATTCCTAGGTTTGCAAGGCGTATTCTACTCGGTTGACCGGTCTGTTCTCCTGGACACGCTAGTTCATCAAGGAATGTCGAGAAGTTACTGAACATAATACGTTCTTTGTATTCTCAGCATTCCGGAAGTGTGATAGTATACGGTGAGCTCTCCAAAGGCTTTAATACACAAAGCTGTGTACATCAGGGGTGCCCACTGTCTAGATTCTTATTAAATTTCGCGATCCATGAACTCTGGAAGGTCTTCGGAACCACTGTTTTCAAATATCCTCTGACAGAAAATTTGTCGATCCGGAATATGCGTACGATAACGTTTTCCTCTTCAAAAAGGAGAGGGTACAGGTGTTTTTGGATGAGGTGACAGAAATCGTGCCGTCATTTTGCATGACATTTGCACCCACAAGTTGTAAGATCAGGCTTGTCGATTCAACCTGTGAATCAACGGAGAATAAGGGTAAATTTGNAAGGACAGTAACGCATATGGGGAGGGGGGATGCAAATGAACTCAACAGAATCCGGGGGGTTCAAAACTGAAAGCGAGGACAGCAAGGGGTAAACCAATCAGGGATCAGACGAGTAGAGATACAGTGCGTCACAGTTCAACATGACGAAATCAAGTATAACCTAGGATATAACCAAAACCATGTGCTCAGCAGCCTTTTCTGTTTCCGGGTCACCTGAAACTTCTTAATCACGAAATTGTCAGCAGTGAAACTTTAGACGCTAAAGTCATGCACCTATCAGTGGCATGCTGAACGGTCGTGCAACTCTGTATCGGTCCCTTGGCTTCCTGCTGCACCCACTATGGTATATCAAAGGGCACGATAACTTCAGACAGCCGTTTATGGAGACGAAGGAAAATCATAACATCTGTATTTATAGGGTGATCACAGAATGTTCCACAAGGTCGTGCTAGAATATCCGTGAGGGGGTGAGAAATATCGAGCTAAAGATGCTCGATCCGGATCGGCCAACATTCTGACCAATCAGGGTATGCCTTCGTTTGGTCCGTAGACTGCACGTGACACGTCCGACCAAATGATGTGATGTTCGGTTATTAGGGACAGTTGGCCTCCAGACAGGCAAACAAGTACGTACTATGTCGTTGAATCAGCACGAAAACATGGGATCACAAAACAACACTGACTGCTAGGGTAATTGGGAGTGACTTGTTGCTATCAGCATACAACCGAATTGACGAATCAAGTAGGCCTCAAGACTTATTTTAAACGATCATCAGTCGGCTTAGTGTGATGACAACCCGAGTCTTCTGAAGTTCATTAGGCTTTGGTCCCTCATTAATGGTTCTACATTATTAGAAAAAAATCATTCAGCTGTAACACCGTTCCAGTGCCTAGCTGCCATGCTGAGATACTGCCAGGTTTTCCGAGTCTAGACAGGAGCAGTAGAGATGCAGAGTTTGGGTTCGAACCACGGACCTTACTGCCAGTAAATTCGCGCTCTAATCACTGATCTATCTCGAGCTCGCTTCTCCATTAACATGGCATTTGATTGCAAATCAGTACAATACGGCTAAAGTTCAGGTGTGATTTTGTTGGGGATGTCAGTATCCCCAAACAGTGTTTATTTTTCGAGTTGTTGCCAATGTGCCAAACACTGTTCTGAACATTCAAGTATTCTTTATTGATAGTAAGTTACCCATCGTCCAGAAAAGCATCATTAATCCTAACCTCTGGGAGTTTAACACACAAACCAACAACTCGGCCGCACGTTGCTCTGCAACACCCTCGACGTGGTTGTTGGGTTTGAGTGCTGCAATGATCCCGTGGATTACACTAGCCCGAAACTCATTCCGCAAGGTGCAACCACACCAGGAAGGTAGCATGTTGCGCTCACACCCCCAACACTCGGTCAGATGATCTGGATAGAAACCGAAAGCATCAGCGACACTGACATCAGTTAGCCACCATAACGTTCAGTGCCCCCAGTCAAGCACAATGAAGGTCACGAGAATGAACTGTGCAACAACTAGGTCACGTGGATTCCAAGGTGGAGGGTGGACGGTGGTCCAAAGGCACCCAGACATTTTGTACGCGAGCTACGGCTGCCACCTTGCCTTCACGGTCGGACTGCTGTGCTGCAATGATCCTGAGGGCTAGAACACAGTTCCTAAAACTGAAGTCAAGTGAAGTAGGCCCATGGGTAGCAGCCCGACAAAGAACGGCGGGTCCCCGAACTGCGAGTAATCGCATTACGAGACTGTCTGGAGGTAAATTCATACTGCCCTGTGCGATGGGTGTGAAGGCAGCAAGGCGTTTCCACCAGGCGACCAGCACGTCCACATTCATGGAGGCAGCGATGATGCTTTCCCCCGAGGAAGGGCGAAATAGAAAATGTCGGCCCTAAAAACCGCGCACTCCGATCGCTTAACGGTTGACGGTGACAGCGCATTATTGAATACGATCAAAATAATTTTAAAACCAGACAGTCTGGCACTGCTCAAAAGGCACCTGCTGTGGACAGTCACATTAGGAGTCAGACGGTGATGCTTTGCTTCCTGTGACTTCGGGATAGGTCAGCCCCCTTCAGCCGAGGAGGTCAGCAGGCTCCCGTTACGGTCCCTAAAGAAAACCCTACTGCCCGTTGGTACATGGGTCAGAGTTTTTAGATAATAAGTTAACTGCAGGGTCCCCGAACAAAACCCTACATCCTCCCACCGCCTCATGGGTCAGACTTTTGAGTCAAAGGATCAAAATGGAGTACCTGAACCAAACCCCCTTCCTTGGCCTGAGCAACCGGAAATTATCATCTTCTTGCACAGTTCTTTGTCCACCGACGTCCCTCCCACTCCTCTTTCGGCCACACAGTCAAACGTCATTTGATTGTCCATTACCTGACCAATGTGCTTTATGCACCCCGCTGCCTATTAACAATAAACAAAGCAGCACCTTAATAATCCACAAGATGCTTTCTACAAAGGAGCTTTTAACGCCCGTACCGTATGTGAAGTTGGCAAACAGGCTATGCTTGCTGGAACCTTATGCTCCCTAAAAACTGATCTATGCTGTGTCTCTGAAACACGAACACAAGCCCCAAGAATGGTTATGCTCCTCAGAACACCATGGACGAACTCAAGTCTTGCAAATTTCTCCCTGTTTCCGCTGATCCAGAAGCGATGACATGTGGAATATACGGCGTGGGAGATGCCCTCAGCCCCGGAGCTGAACTCGCTCTGCTCGATTGGATCCCAGTGAAAAGACGTCCTTGCGCCGTCCGGTTATCCAGCGCAATGCCTCTCGATAAAAAAACGGTGCCTGTTCTTAGCGTCGGCTTATCCCCCAACGGAATGCAGTTCTGACGCTCAGAAGGATACATTCTATCGTGAGTTATCCAGGGTCATTTTTCAAGGACCGACATACAACGTTTGCGGAGCGACACGAATGTCCAATTCGCTCGTCTGAGCTCCTTGGAATCACATATGGGCGGTCGATTTGGAGTCGGTGCTCATCGCACCGACAACGGAGATCGACTCCTCCAATTGTATGCTGATCATCAACTGTTTTACCAAACGCTCGCATCGTGTATCATGAGGGCCACCAAATGAAAATCAACCGTGGACCCATTCGGATCACATGGTCATCAACTATCGGTGGAGAGCCATAATTCAAGACTACCGTTCCTTCTGAAAAACACAACTTCATTCCGATCAGGCCACGTTGCGTGCAGGCCTGACAGTTCATTTCTCCTCAAGTCCTCGCAAGTCAGCAAAAAGCATTTCAGTCGGTCATTTTCAAAGAACTACCATAGCTAAACACTGTCGATCTGAGCTAATACAACAACTCTCTACATTAAACCAATACTGGTGGTAAGCACGTGGGGGAAGCATGGCGAAATATGAAAGGAGCTATGCAAGCGGCGTTCAGCGCTGGCTGTCGTCAAGATCGCTATCCACCAAACGCTACCTCCAAACGAACAAATCCAATTAACTAACGATTGGTCTTGTATACTGAAA
>NW_008752345.1:67005-68022 GCF_000715545.1 Opisthorchis viverrini
CAAAGCTTATGAAGCGTGTAATGAAGAAAATAGATCGTGGGCATGGTAGTGTGGACAGAAAGCTACAACAACTGACAGTTTCAGGGGAGCTGGAAGATTCGCCCTTCAAAATTATAGCGAAGAAGGATCCTGGACCTCTTGATTTGTTGTTTGCCAGACGGCCAGGTGCTAACAGACAAAATGAAGTCTACCAGCTGCCCTTCGTACATCTTTTAGTGTGGAGAACGGATGATTGGTAGGTTCAGTGAGGTTCCACAGTTTTTCTAGGCCAGTGCCTATCAAAAAAGCAAGTATTCCACCAAAGTATGAACTCAGTGGTCTTGCGACATGGTGGCGATCATGGTGGCCTTTTCGGTAAAATTGTAAGAAGACTTGGTTACGATAAACCTAGACGTGTCGTACAATATCCGGAAATAGACGTGGTGTGAACTACGTATGGACTAGGTCAGGCACGTGCAGAAAAAACCACACGCAAGGCGAATTTGAGTGGAGGGTGGTGCTGTGGGAAAATATCCGGTCGTTTAGATAGCCATGAGGGCACTATAACAACTTTTGGGAAATAACGATTGTGTATGAAGTCCTCTGAAAACGACAAGGGTCAACCGACATCATTGCAGCTAAATTGGACGCCGGGCATCCTGAAGGTACCCGAGGGGTTGGTCGTGCGTTGAATGCTAGGACATCGGAAGACGGAACGACTATGGGCTTATCGATGAATCCCGTGGTTGACTTTAAGCCGGACGTATGCCTGTTATATATATATATATAGCACTGCCGAAGTGTATATTTTGAACTTGATGGATATTTTGATATTTGTGTAATAAAAGACCGAATCAGCTGCGTTCCAAGTGAGTCTCTCGAAAGAACCAAATAGTTTGCACAATGAGTGAGTGTATATTGGCCTATTTTGAGCAATTTGGTTTGAAGTAGAACATGGGGTTTAGGGAAACCCGGGGACTGCGCCTACCTGATGAGCCCGAAGAAGGGCGAAACCGGTCGTGGGCTGTGGATGGATTT
>NW_008752345.1:68116-89313 GCF_000715545.1 Opisthorchis viverrini
GAGTCTCTCGAAAGAACCAAATTAGTTTGCAGATGAGTGTATATTCGCTAATTTGGTGCAATTAGGTTTCCAGTAGAACATAAGGTTGACGGAAACCCGGGGACTGCGCCTACCTGATGAGCCAGGCTAAAGTCGAAGGGCGAAACCGGTCGTGGGCTGTCGATGGATTTTCACCAACCTTATGATAAATTACAAACAAATATACGTGTATCGCAATTTTTCATATATGGTAGCGACTGAAACATGAGGCGTGCCGTGAATTGTACGTATAGGGAGGGCAGGACGTGTCTTGGGATCGAGGGCCTGACCGTGAGCTGTGTAGTCAAATGAGTCGCGGTTGTGTGGAGTGATTTGTGGTTGCAAGAAAAAAACGGACCTCCTGATCTAGCTAGTGTCGGTGACATGTACAATCCTGGGTGTGGCGACAGGGTAGCTACAAATACCCTCCCCTTAGAAAGAAGGATGTGTGTTGTGGTTAGGGTCTTCCCGGTACAAAACGATCGGGCCAGTGAACGTGACGACCGGAGCGTGTGGTTCTGCGCTGTTCATTTGGGGGCGTGGCACGAGTTGTCTTCGGAGAAACTTCGGTCGCGTTGCTTTTGGGCTTGACATCGCCGGTGTTGTTCTCAAGACGTCCTGGATCAACAAAATCAGTATAAGCTGGTTTCAAACGATCGACACTAACAGTGTCAGACTTATTGTTAAATTGTATAGTGAAATATTTGGGATGACGAGAGATCACAAGATAAGGACCGTCATAAGGGGGTTGCAAAAGTTTTTTAACACGATCAGAACGTATAAAAACATGTGAACAAGTGCGGCAAGTGTGCACAGGTGCTTGTACCCCAACTGCCTGAATAAGACGTCTGAAAGACCTGTATCCCTTGATGGCGGTAGTGTGACTGTTGCCCCAAGAAGAAAGCTCATGCCTAGTGTAGCGCATGCCATGTGTAAAATCCGGACAGCTTTAGATCTCACAGGACGATTGCGGCTACCGAACTATAAGTAGTTTGCATCCAGTGCGCGATAGGAACAGAGAGATGAGGGTGGTAGATTATGTATTGAGAACTGTCAAGAACGAAAAGTTATTAGTATCGAAACCGAGAGGGACAGGAAATGGTCTGCGAAGCAGCAGGAATTTCTGGGAAGAACAACGACTAAGTATAAAATGGGGCGCCAACGTACTGATACGAGCAGTATCTCTGCGTGAATTAGCCGTATACCGAGATAATAGCTCAAAAAAACGATCAATAATAATGATACTAATGTTTAATCCCAACTTTTATGTGGCATACCGTTCGGCATGATGATATGCTTACAGTCAGAATGAAGCATGACTGGGGAACTTGTGGGGTTGCGGATTGCAAGAAAAGAGGACGATTTCATAAACAGTGGGGAATATCCGATGAAATAATAATAGAAGATTTCTTCCCCAACCTGTTGGGAACAGTGGACATGAGGTCCGACTAGCTCAAAGACATAGTCAGCTGGCACGAACTAAAACTGGAAACCATTGCTGGCCATGAGTAACCTTGGGCGGTTGGTTAAATGGCCGGAGTCCCAACAAGGAAAAGGGGAGTTGGGGATGGAATATCTCAAACTGGCAGCACAAGGCGAGTTCTGTCTCAAAAATCTGGCTTAACCTGAAAGAAAGCAGACTCACTGGTTGCACTGCTGGAGGGAAACCGGGTGCAGGGGATAGGTTGGACGGGGAGAAGGCGCTAATACATAGGGGGACCTGAACACCGTATACGGATTTGAACTTGTGGAAGAGGAAAGCCAAAATTGTAGCAGGAAAATCAGGCTGGCAAAATTTGAGCTAGAATTCATCGGGTACGATAGAGCTCGTCCCAGAGACGGAGCCGGATGAAAAATTTGCTCTAAGTTGCGACTACGGGCTCGAGTGGGCGAAGGGTTGAGGTCGAGATTCTAAAGAAAATAGTTGCGGGAGTGCCATCTCATTGGGTACGACAGTGCCGTGCCATCATTGCACTGACATGCTTCGGTTTATTGACAGCCCCGTAAAGGTCGTCAAGAATGTCGCGATCGAAGATGGGATAAACGGTTACGTGGTAGCTGGTTCTGGATGAGATTGACACAGAGAGTCAGGCGGATGCAGGCTCACGGATAATTTCCCTTTCGTTGGAGGATCGTGTGAGTGTAGACCGGGGACAAGCCATTTCGAATGAATAACAGTTCTGCGGGGAGTTTGGGCAACTGCAGTCGAGCTCTGAAGCTTGGGAGGAGGGGCAACGAGGAAGAAATAGAATGAAAGCGGTAGCGTGTGGAGAGTATCAGGAGGCATGAAATACGACTGTCAATAGAAAAAGTCTAAAAGGGGATGACAGCGAGTTAATTGGACCCAGGAAAGTTGGATATGTTTGCTGCTTTAGAAACCAAATACTAGTTGTGCCAGAGTGGGTGCCGAGTCTTGGGAACGTGAAAACTTTGTCGTCGAGGCAGCTAGCACGGAGGCTAGCTGTTAGACTAGTTGAGAACGGGCGGTAGTTTTTGGCTCACCAAAGCATCATGATATGGGGCCCCAGTTGTGCAGAAAAAGGGGTTATTGTGAACAGTAGACAAGTAAAAAAACGCACAAGTAACACCTTCCCAAATAATTGATAAGAATCGTACCTTAACTGAGATCTACCACGTCGACCTAACAGAAAAGTAAAATTAAGGTTCACCAGTCGCCGAGTCACTGATGTCAACCCCAGAAAACGAATAATGCATGGCAAAAACAGCCATTGAGTGCTACTTGTGACTGCCTGTAGTCAGGAAATGATAAGTTATTAGCGTTTGTGCATATGATCGTTCTAGATGACACGGGAAAAGAACGTGTGTGCCGTTTTTGGGTGATGAAGTGGACTTGGGGTGCTGTGGCCAAACTAAGACGAAAGTGGCAACTCTTTGCACGCTGACGTTAACCGTGAGCCCCACACTGTACATCACACATAAATGTTTTTTTAGAACAAACGGAAGGACAGCTGTCATTCGCTTGTATTTCTTGGTGTTGCGAGACAAGTGACAACCGGAACAAGGCCAATCCAGCTACAGACAAAGAGCAACGGTGCTCTTTTTTTGTTTTCCTGAATTAAAAGCTAGGCGCAGAACCACTGGCCATGGGCGATACACCCGTGTTACTGGAGGAATGGCGAGTATACGAAGTCACCATGGTGCGACGTAACAAGGCGACCCTCCCTGTAGGGCGTACCCGTTCATCACACGAGGTAATCTACACACAACTCTCTCACAAAGCTACATCATTCATTGGCCAGTTATGTATATATGGGAATCATCACGGGGTCTCGTACTCGCATCACTATTGCACAATACATCAAGCTGTGCTCTAACAATTTGCGGGATACAAGCGAGCCTGCTGAGAAAATGTTGTGACGAGGTTCATTGAACGAACTCATCTAATTTGTCAGGTCTGACGAGTCTGACACCCACAAACATTATTCAACCACCCATCTGGCTGGAACTTGCATTGAATGTTCCATGGATGTTATCCACCAATTAAAGAACACCGCGGAAAGTTAAAGTATGCTAACGGTTGATTCCGTGCTTTAACTCGTATGCTGAAAATTACATGCTAATCAGTAGTAGCCCATGACATTGAAAGTTTGCTCATTTAAAGAGAATGCTATGAGCAACATCCCCCTGGAACGCGCTAACGAATAAAATCAACGCCCCGGAACGATTCTTCACCCCGAGAACTCCACAATTTTCGCGAAATTAATTTTTGTTTACTTTAGGTGAGCGCTCCAAGTAATGGTTTCGTTTCAAGTTGAAATGGACCGGTCTAATGGCAGAGATACCTCCTACTTCCCCATTTTCATTGTTCCAATTTCTTAATCTCCGCAATTTATTGCCACACTTCAGACATGGTCCTTGACCAGAATCTACCACCTTCGAAACTTTAGTGGTTTAATTCCGCTTGAATTTGGTTCCTCATTCTCCACAAGTTAGAACTTTCCTATCACCTGGCGGGCAGGATGCCTCAGGTCTGTCTTCTTTGCTGTGTCGTCACCCGCCATCTTCAAGTTTTAACTGCATCATCTTCCTTCTGCATGGTGTTCCTAAATGTGGAATAAATCCCTCATAATCATGTTTTTCTGCGTTTGACGAAGACCGTATTTCGATCGTGTCATTTTATGCTTGTCCGCGTCTGTGTCAGATGGTTCAACCCAAGATCATTACATCTATCGTCTCTTGTTTGCTTTCGGCCGTCACGAATGGAATTTTCAATGGGAGTTAGTTTAGCATGAATACCTGTTGCACCGAAGACGGTGTACTATTGGAAATTGTGTCATTCAAGATGCTTTGCCTCAAGAGGCTTTCAACTAATTTGCACAATACCTTGATGAAACCGAATGACTTCTACTGGCTGGAGCAAGGTGAAACCAAAGGATTGGTTGCTGCTTACTTCAGCTTAATAAGAGAAATGCGTGTCAGGAGACAATGTGAAAATTTTATGGGAACTTCCATTCACTCAACTGGACAAGTGCCTTGATATCCTAGGGGAAATCAGATTTATCTGTGCGGCAACGGATGGATTCAGTTTACCCACAACACGAACGTCTGCCCTCCTACCCTCCGAGCAGATGCTCTCAACCGCACACCATCCACTGGAACAGCCGTTGATTTCGACCCTCCGAACCTAAGCTCTCATCCTCATGCGATCGCTTGAGACAATTCCTAGAGGCACACTAATGCTGAGCCTGGAGCTGCCGATGCCAAGGGAGCAACACCGAGTAAACACTGGTCCCTGTATTTGTGTCTTTTCTTGCGCCTCTCCGGAGTCTGTAATGTTACTCTGCACGCTATCATTGCATCAACCATGGGGACTCCTGGTACACATTCTTTCAGTGTCACTCGCCATAAATCTCTACTCATTTCATATTGGCGTTGGTACCGAATCCACCGCAATAACTGGTAACTTCAAGGAACTGTACTTATAGATCACCACTCTATCCCTTCCATTATTGAAGCCTACTCTTCCAGGAGAAGGATGGTAACTTTCGACCTATCGGGGTTTCTCTCTCTATCCTGGACAAGAATGATGTACTGTTTTACTCTGTATTTAGCAACCCTATTAGTGAAGTGCATAATTACATGGCTCCCGCTGCTGAAACGCGATGCAAAATTCTCCAGCGCGAAGCCACAAAAGGGAGTGCTTCGCCCCGAAGTATTTTCTAGC
Organism: Opisthorchis viverrini; assembly: GCF_000715545.1. Taxonomy (NCBI): domain Eukaryota; kingdom Metazoa; phylum Platyhelminthes; class Trematoda; order Opisthorchiida; family Opisthorchiidae; genus Opisthorchis; species Opisthorchis viverrini. The sequence goes on from NW_008752345.1 coordinate 73,320, forward strand.
CACATCGACTTGCTTCCACATAAATGGTGGTCTCAGATTTTCACTTTCGAACTATGCATTTAGAATGCCCACAACAGTCTCCTCACAAGTAACACGTTCATGCTTGGTGCCCAAAGCCTAACAAACACAGATGCATTACGAGATCGCGTAAAAGATCTCCAGTCTAGTTGCTTCTGTCTGAGTGGAGCTTCTTAACTATGCTACCCATGCCTGACCCCCACTACAAAAAGCATCCTATTGCTTATCCCAGTCGAAACCCATCTAAAATGTTATGCCAGTAGAACTCATAGTCTTGCAGCTTTAGTTATGTCTATGAGAACTCCCGTTAATTTGTGGAGGTAACACGAGGAAGGAGTTACAACAAGGTCCTCCACTGGGACCGATTTAATATGGGTGCTTGCGCAGTTGGTTTGCGCACATCGCTTTAGAGCCTCATTCGACATTGGGGACTGGCCTTTGGTGATAGGAAATGGATTAAAAGCGGATGGTAAGGTTGAATTTATATATGCGAGGAGGATTAACGTTGGAAACGTTGTAATCCCGGCTAGAGAAAATGGTAACTGTCAAGTGGGTGGAAATATTACCATTTTCGAAAGAATGGCAATGGAAAAGCTTATTATGACCATAGTAACTCAGCTTATGGATTTGGGGCGCTTTTGGAGAGCCAAAACTCCTTGTGCTTTACGCTGTGTGAGATGAGCCGAGCCGTAAACACCTAATGAGTTGAACTGACCTACTTCTGTCACACTTTATGCTAATGCACCAGAGGCGCGTGATAATTGGCGTGGGACCTTGAAGGCGTATTTGAATGTTAGAAATTTCGCCGATGACCGCTAACTCGGTTTCCTGAAATGTTCCAACCCCATCTGGTTGCAAGATACCTGTTTTTTGTTCTTGCAATCGACGGAGCACATGTTCTTAAGACCGTACCGCAGTCAATGTATTCACCGCTTTCTCTACAGTGCGCTTGCAATCCAAGTATGAATGCTGTACCCACGTGGTGGCACAACGACATGGTGATCAAACAAAGGTATCCGCATTAAATACGTTGAAAATTATGGGGCAGAAAGGGTAAACATATACCGAGGAGTGCCACTCTCTATATCTTGGATCTGCGAAGGGACGACTCTGGAATGTACACGTGCATCTTTACGGGTCCTGCAAACGTGCTCCACAAATGTGCCGGGTATAATATATCCGTTGTGGGTAACTTACCTAATTCTTGAGTGATCTCCCAGATCCTACTGCGCGATCGTCAGCGTTGCATGAGAGAACAGCTCCTGCCGACCCAGCGACTGAGCGAAGCGGTAACTAATATATTACCAAATAATTCCCATACAGGAGAGGTTTATTGGCATCCAAAAATGAAACAAGAAGACGGCCAGCATGTTTTCATGGACCAACCAGTCACATTGGAAGTTTTCATTTATTCTTCAGGTTCAACCAAGCCCATCGTACAGTGGTTTGGACCGATCGATCATTCTGATACAGCGCCATTTATATCTGAGGTAGGTACATGAACTTAGAATAGAGATATTTTGATGCGGATAATTCGCAATATATCTTGTAATTGAGTTTAAGGCCGTCGCCATTTTGAGTAACCGGAGACATAGTTCAAACAACTTATACGTTAAGGGAGGATCTACCTATCTTGCTCTCCCTGGTTAGAACCCACTCCTGGCTTGTCACATGCTTCCCTTGAATCTGAGGCACCCTGCCTTTGTGGTTAATTCACACTGCGCGACAACTACTCGTGGGGAGAGTTCCAGCAGTCACTTTGTGCACTGTTTGTTTACCAACCATTTAGACTGTCGGCTGCCTAACTAGTGGCCTCGCAAGTTTCGTGAAGCCAGATGCTTCCCTATGGTCATTTGATCCCATGAATGGTACTGAAATGACGAATGCAGAGAACGAGAAATTAGCTTTTCGGTCATGATACTTGGTCGTAACACCAATTTTAGTTAGGTTTTTATGGATGAAGGTGACCACAATCAACTGAGCTGACGGTAAAGGCAATGCAGTCGGAATTTCGGCTGGGACTTTGGTCGAATCACTCCGAAGACCCCTAGATAACTGAAAACAAAACGCAGTGGTTAAAGGGTTAGATGCGAACTATTTCCCTCAATTAGGACATACGCTGCGGTCTTGTTGCTGAGAAGAACAACCAGAATGAGGCCCAAAGTATCACACCACTGGTATGGCGATGATATATGCTGGCAGTTTTCGTCAGCAGGCCTAATACTGACGTACTAATGGCATCTGTACTGTACCCCTAAAATACAGCGGCGCGTTACTTTCACTGAACGCATTACCTACATGTAGAGTTTTGTGCTCCACTTACTAAGTAATGGCTTGTCTTGTCCACTGACTGAGTGGTTTATTGTGAGACGCCTTGTCCTTAAGTGGTTTGCAGGCAGCGTCTTTCTCTGGAAGACATAACTGAGTTGGATGTTGGGCGCAATTGACCGTGTAAATGTGAGCTTTCAAATCCACTTTATTTACTCATCGTGATAACACTGAGTGGAGAATCTCAAACAATTTATAGGATACGTTTTTCATTTTTATTCCCGGTTATTTGACTGTGCTGCGACACATCCTCACTTTCGTCGTCGTACGAAGAAGATAGGAATGTTTTCAGCCCAGCTGAAACTCTTTTGGTCCATAGCTAGTGCTCAAGGCCTATACAACAGCCAGAGAAAAGACAAATGGCTACTCAACTCGCGAACGTTACGGCTTGTGGCTCATGCAGCACTAAACCTCTGGATAATTCTGTCGTTTGTGTTCCTTGATTGGTCGCCTCATAATTTTCGATTCAGACATCCCCATAGCTAATGTTGCGTATTTTATGGCGTTAATTAAAGGTTGTAGTACTAGATCTTTTCATTCCGAAATCAAAGATCTACACAAATCGACTAGGGTCTGGTACGTGATGCTCATCGGTTGAGGCAACCTTATTCATCTTTCAAGCGTTTTATTCTTATATCATCTTACCGTCCAGCTATAGCACCCTTTTGGTGCCTAGCTGCCATGCCAGCATTCAGGGTAGATGTCAGTACTCAGTTATCTTGGTTCCACATGCGCGAATAACAGAATAAGAAATTTTAAAAAAAATTGTTCGTTTCCTGGATGGGGTTACTAACGGAGGTCTTGCCAAAAGGCCCTGTAAGCCTTCTAATCGCTGTCTAAAATTTCATATGGTGTGGGTGGGTTATTTAAAACAGCGTAGGATATGAAGTGTTCTGGATACATATCTTGTACGAAAGAGTTAACTGCTTTGTCTGGTCCATACCGATGTCCTGGTTTTTCATTCTCCGATAATTTAATAATAGAAAGCGAGAGGGTTTTTTAGAATCCGCTTGCACATCTAGATACAGATGTCTTTAAAAGGAACCATGAGCCCAACAAGAAAATGCCCAATATTTTTGTTACGAATGGATACATCGACCACACAACGCACCCAAATTTTCTAGCCTTTGAAGTCACTTATTCAGTGTCCTGGTGCTCCTCCCGGCGGGGAGATAAGTGCTGTAACGCCACAGTCTTCCGGGTGGGTCATCGTTGGATCTCATTTGAGGCGCTTTAAGCCAACAAATGGAAGGACAGACAACGGCATTTCGGGTTGCAAAGCGCTGGTAAACGGATGCGGCTCACGGCGTGCCCGAGAGATCCGACAGGTTTCCGTTTGGATGTCCGCATGCACCAAGTCAATTATATCGCGTGCACAATGGCCCATAATACATTCACCAGGCCAAGCTAGAAAGATAGCTGGCGATCACCGTATTTTATCACATCATACCAAACCTTGACCAACGGTATTTTATGGTCACACATTGGGCTTGTGGTGTACATCACTGCCGATGCTACGGCAGTGAGGCATCGGTGTTGAACACTGATGTCATGCTGTCGATGGTGATGATGATGTACATCACTGTAAGGGTCTGTCACGTCGTATTCCGCCACTGTTAATTGCTCATCACCTGGCAATTAGGACAGAATATGGATATTTCTGCCAATGCTCTGCACATTTCGCCAAAGATACCACGAACTGGAACATCATATACACAGGAAAATGACCTCAGCGGAACAAACAATTGTTAGGATTTTATGGACCCTTTCTCCCTGCGGTTCAACCAATGAGCTTCGAAAAACTTATGGGAAGTGTCGCCTTCCTGTCTGCACTTTCACGTTTTCCCTTTTGCGCACTGCCCATCCTAACTGGAATGCCCTCTCAAAGGATCTCAGCACTCGGACTGACCGTTTTGCTCGCTGTCCATCACACTCAGCTGCATCTTCTATAGTCCGACTTCAGCAAAAACCATAAACAGTTCGAAGTCTTTTCTCAAAGCCAGGAAGCCGGTCAACTTAGCCGCCTTCGATATTCTTAGGCTACAGCAAGCGAAACAACAGATGGCTCTTGTTCGTTCCCTGGATTCTCTCTACATTGATGTATAGTGTCTATCAGAAACATCGATAGAGGACGACAGTATTGTGATTGAACTGATAGCCTCCTAGCTTTCCTCCTGGTTCATGCTCCGCATCTCTGATTAGGCATTGGCCGGTGCATCTGAATATATTGGGGATCATACTATATTAAGCGACGAGGAGGAAACGTCTCTCTCTTACTGGATACTCGTACACATTTCGTTTCACAACGTCTGTGGGAGAATCTCGAGAAAGCGAGTTTGATCGCTTGTGTCCGCTTACGACCCAACGGACTGTAGCTCTGAATTTGCCGAAGATAGTTTCTCTGACTTCTAGGTGCTCTTTTCCACAGGCTAAAAGCTCAGAAATAGTTGTGGTTGCTGCTAACGTTAAACGCCAATGTACGTAGACCGAGTACTGCCGAGGCCTAATTAGGTCGTCATCTTGGATTAGACAATAGACACAAGGACAACGGAGATCACCTGTTTCAGATGTGTGCGTATCATAGACTGAAACATAGACAGAAACGTGGTGCAACGTGGGGCCCACCAACGAACCAGCTCAGCATCCAAATCGATCACATCGCCGTCAGTGGCGAGAATCAACCAGCAAAGCAGAGCGTTTGGACCGCCAGGTACAGTACTTCGCATAGCAATTTAGGTAGCCACTTGCCACCAACAGAAAGGTAGACTGAATATAAAGCCGCCTTCTTTTTCTGAAGTGTCCGCGTCTATACTTTTACTCAAACGTCATTGTGCTAATCATTCTGATGACCCTGCAATGCTTTGTTCAAGGATGGCTGTGTTTTCTCAGCCAGTGCCTGTCTATCCTATGTGGGTCTATCTGAGAGAAAGGGACCATTCTAGACAACTGGGGTGAATTGATAATAGTGCCCATTTTCAAAATGGGTAGTCGCAGTGAATGCAGCAACCACAGAGGTTTTAGTTTGACTCCAGTTGTGACAAGACTTCTGGTGTCACTGATTCTTCGTCGTCTTACGGTGGCACGCGAAGCTTTGGTGCGTGAGAATCAGGCAAGATTTCAACGGCGTAGAAGCTAAGATGATCAAATCTTTACACTCTGTCAGAGCCACATGTAGAGATGACTCACAACCTTGATGTTCCTTGATCTCAATGGTGCGTTCGATTCTGACGATCAGTGGGTACCGGGTGTGTTTCAGAAGTTTGTCAACGTAAGCCGATCCTACATTCACATACTTCTGGGTGTTTGGTACTCTATGGCGAGCTGTTCAAAAGCTTCCCCACGAAATAGTGGTGTCCAACAGGGATTTCCACTCTCAGCTACTGTTCAGCCTCATGATTGATGAACTAATGAGGCAAATGCCGGGAGGTCTTCAAATCCCGGTTATCAAATTGTTGTTGGTGAGAACCTTGTCGATCTGGAGTACGCAGGTGACATCACCCTCATGTTTGAAGATAAAGATGAAGCACAAGCCTTGCTGAATAGACTGACCACTGCCATACTTTCTTTCGGCATGCGCCTAGCACCTTCAAAGTGTAAAGCCATGCTTCAAAACGCATGGTCTCCGAACATACCCCTTACAATCGAGGAGAACCACAGGCTGTTCTGGAGAATTTTACCTATCTTGGTAGTTGCGTTAGCTCTGAGGCAAGTGTATCTGGTGAAGTCTGTACAAGAATCGCTAAGAATGGAATCATGTTTGTGTCACTTGCGGCGTGGAAAAGGTAAACCATTGGGTCTTGGGGGTCGTGTATGACAGGCTACATTAAGGGCTGCGTTGTTGTTTGACTGTGGCCTCTTCAGACAGATGATGTGAAGATATCGAATATTTTGGCTACCGGTGCCTCAGAAGCGTTGCTCGTTTTGGATGTCAACGGATTAGTAACGAGGTGATTAAAGAACGTGTATTTGGTTGTACAGCAGATACTTCGATCGCCGAGAGCATCCGGCGCCATCAACTTCGGTGGTTGGGCCATGTTCTACGCATGCGGAAACACCGTCTAGCGAGACGACCTGTTCACCGTGCCTTCCTCAGAATGGCGCACACCGCGCCATCGCTTCCTTGATTACGGTATATGATCAGGCTTGTGAAGGGCAATCAAGAACCTTTTTATGCCTAATTGCTTTCAAAGGACGTTCTATCGTAAAGACACACCTAAGGAGAGCATAACTTTACCTCTACCGTTCCTTTTTGGATGTCAACGGATTAGTAACGAGGTGATTAAAGAACGTGTATTTGGTTGTACAGCAGATACTTCGATCGCCGAGAGCATCCGGCGCCATCAACTTCGGTGGTTGGGCCATGTTCTACGCATGCGGAAACACCGTCTAGCGAGACGACCTGTTCACCGTGCCTTCCTCAGAATGGCGCACACCGCGCCATCGCTTCCTTGATTACGGTATATGATCAGGCTTGTGAAGGGCAATCAAGAACCTTTTTATGCCTAATTGCTTTCAAAGGACGTTCTATCGTAAAGACACACCTAAGGAGAGCATAACTTTACCTCACATTACCGTTCCTCATCCAGATGCGAAAGCTCAAATCAAATACGGTCCTATCACAATTCTGTGTAACGGGCAGCATGTACACTCATTGGTGGAGTATGGAATTAGCGTCTGCTAGACCATCAGCTTGCCATCAGTTTGTAATCCTCCAGAATTACGTTTTGTGCAAATCAGTGGCCAAACTACGATAGCTTCTTTAATATCACAGAAGAAGTCTGTCTAGATGTGCGCCGGTGGCTACATTCATGTGCTGCTATCTAATGTTCAGCTTACGTTTTTCGAAACAAACCGAACGAAATCTCACGTAATCTGATGAGGCGCCTCAAGTTTAATTTCCGCCTCTCATAGGACGAAATAGCATCCTGAGAGAAAACTGGGCTATCAGTGTACTTCTCTTTTCATCGCCGCGAAGCGCAATATGAAATTTTTCATGCTTCAATTGTCAGATTGGTTCAGCTTGGGCAGTTCTTTTGATTGAACATACAGCACAACTTAGATTACGCTGTTTGCAACTGCTCCATGCGATGATTTGCAGTATCTTTCTCACTGATGTGGTAATTTTAATCGCAATCTTCAATCTTTTCGTTCCAGTCTCGTCAGCCACAAAAATTTGATTGCAATTCTCCCGAGGAAACTCAGCGTGTTTTGAACGGAACTTGTTACCGGGCCTCCTACACCATCCACAGACTTCCAGCAGGTGCCGAATTCATGTGTGTAGTCAAAAGTTGCACTTTGACCAACGCATCAGTACTCCAGACCAATTTTATCGTATACGAAAGTTTTAAGGTTATGTAAGTGTAACTTTGTAGCATGATTAGCGCTAATTGTCTACGTTTTATCTGAAGTAATTGTGACCTATCATGGCCCTGATTATTCTGAAGAGGGTAGCTACATTGTGATGGCTGAATTTGTCTTATATTCGCATGAGTAAATTTTTGAAAAGAACACTTCCCTAGAACCTGTCAACCCGGGTTACATCATAGGGGCTGGTGTTTTGAGGACAAACTGATTGACTGAATCACACTGAATTTAGTCCTAAGGCATATTTTAGGTTAATGGTGAACGTGAAATTCACTCGATTGGTCTATTTTGGGTTCTGTTTTCTGACCTTATGGTTGTTTCATAATAACTGTCTCCCACTCTCAAGTTCATATTTAGAATGTCCTTTCCTGCATCTGGAGTTATTCCGGTAGGGTGCTGACGATGTTTAAACACAGAGCCTCTCTCTCTTCGAGTAAATTCAGTTTGTCCCTTGGGATGTACAGAATAATATCCATCAGCTAAAGCTTTTGACCACCGGAGAGTACGGTGCACCGCTCTTAACAGAACAATAGAAAACTCACCAAAACCACGTCGAATGCTTTCGTTCATTTGATGAATAACGTATTTGTGCAAACTGGAATTTTTGTAAGATCATACATTACCAGCTGTCGTAACTTTGCTCCTAGTGGTGTTTGGGTTGTCCCAGACTCAAGTAGCGTTCGCGTATTGGATCATGAATAGGCAGTTCTATGCAAGATTGGTCGATATCGATATTTCATCTAATGGGTGCGCATTTTGATATGGGTCACTTTCCAACAAGTCCAGATGGGAAAGTTCCCAGTGATTATCCTCTAGTCACGTCTGAGTCAACGTTCTTTAAAACAACCTGAAGCCTTTTTTTCCGATGTGGAACTCAATACTTCACTTGTTCCTCGTTTTTTTACAATCCTAGATTAGACTTGTTGACGGTTTTTTTATTGTTTTCCTTCCAGTGAAGATCCACACCCGATTTCCGAATGTCGCCGGCCTAGGTTTGAAGCCTTAGCCGTGTACGACATTGCAGATCTAATCCTCCAGGTACTGGATCACAATGCCACCGAACCCACTGAACCCACCAAGCCTACTTTCACTTCGACCGAATCTCCGAACATTTCTTCCAGTCTCCACCCTCCTGTCCTGAACTTTGCTTCCCTCCGACCAGCTGAGATCCCAGATCTCCATTTTTTTCTACTGAGCCCTACTGCCTGTTTGCGCGGGAATCTGACACTTCACTGTCAGCTACCGGGCTTGGCTTCAGAGCTTGAAGTCTGGTATTTAGGTCCAAAATTAGAAGATCATTCCAATCGATCATCGTACTGCCTGCTCGATGGATGCTTTGATGTGGATCCAGTGTTCATTCGAGTGAGCCATGTTGTGAGAGTGTTTTCTCGAATCTGTCATTTTTCGGGATCAACAGTATCCGGTCAAACAAACTGAGGCTGTAGCGAATATTAATCTAAAACAGGAGATCTTTGACCGAAGTTTTTGTGCAAGACCCTATTTGTCCTGGTGGCTCAAGGCTGTCGTCCAGTTTGTGGCTAAGCACTAGTAATTCAGTTTTTTATGTGCTAGTTGACATTTGATATTACGAGTTCTGTATTGCTGACTTCACTGATGTGTATTTACAGTGTCAGTCAACCAACTGTGCGCGAGGAGAGTCACAGAGAACCCAATTCGTAATATCTTTCACATCCTTATGACAGGTCACAAGTTGCATCATTCTGAAGAGGGCACGCAGAACAACAGTTGTCTCGGAATACCATGATTAGGTATACACAGTGTGTGACTGAGCCACCGCAGTCGACGGTGTTGGAAGTTTTCTGACGCATGACTTTGCAGTTTGAATGTGCGAGGCAAATTCCGAAGTATGACCAGATTATTCAACAGTGCTTGTGCTTTCTGTTCGTCTTCAAAAGTTAGGACGATGTTGTCTGTTTACTCCAGCTCGGCAAGATTTTCACTAGCAGCGGTTTAAAGACCGGGGTTTTGAAAACTCTCCAGCATTCACCTTGTTGTTACATTGACGGGGAAGTCGAACACTACTTTTAGCGAAGCTTTTGGAGAGCTCTTCGTACACTCACATGCCCGGGCGCATGTGAATATACGGACCGGATTGTGTTCACCAATTCTGGGGCATCTTCCGTTAAGCAAGCGTGGTTGGAAACACTGTCCTAACACCTGAAGCAGTGCGATTATGTGATCGATGCAACCTCTACCTGGTCAAGGTCCCGCTTGATGCCTCCCGGTCAATATTTCCCATCCCATGCCCCCGTAAGTGGATGGACTATCAGTGACGCTAAATGCCTTGTTAAGACGGGTGTCAAACCGATTATCACATCCGCTATGAGTACATTTTTTTAAAGGTGGCCCAGCTATCGATTCACTCCAACTGCCTGGAACGGCACGTTTCTCCCAGGTAGATGCTGGCTGAGGAGGTCATCACTATCCTCAGACAGAGCGGGTGAGTGATTATTGAGGTCAGGAGTTTGGTAACGCTTGACTAAGATTATATATTAGAGAATATGAACGGTTTGAATGTGCTCCCTTCGTACAAACAAATCGTCCTCAAAGCTGAGCAGCTTTTTTCATTGCTTCTCTTTAGTTCCTACTCCAATATTGGTGAACGTAGAGAAGCACAACTAACGGGACCTTTATCGCAAAATAGTACAGACGATGTGACGATGTGATTGCCCTCGTCATATCCCAGTTTTGGAGTCAGTCGACATGAACCGGTGGAGTAACCCGATGACGCTACTATCAATAACATCACTGTCTGCATGCATCAGATGATGCACTGCTCAGATTTTTGCACCCAGTGATCACACGCTTGCTTTCTGTATCCAAATTTACGGTCGACATCAAGAAAAAATGAACCGTGGACAGGCTGATGATATTCAGATTTCATTCACCAAGTCCACATGAATGTGCCACGATAGCCGTGTTTTTAAGAGATATTTTTTATTCCACTCTGAAATGCTAGTGTAGGGCTTACTGGGCAGTGTCTTCTGTAGGTTCCGGAACGATCGATTGCTAGAAATATTGCAGAATTTCCACAGAGAAGTGAATTACTGCGACCAAAACATGTATGGTGACTGAGTATGACATCGCTATTCAGGCGCTTATGCAAATTGACGATGCGACTCGCCCCACTGGTCGATCAGCACAGGGTTTTTCATGTGTTGGTTGTCATTCTCGAGCACAACAAGCCCTCGTGCCCATACTACTGGCGGACACATCTTAGGTGTAGGACAACTCGAATCGCTATCTTGGACGTGAAAAGCCTAGCAATGCTGCCCATCAATAGAATTTAGTTAGCGCCATTGACTAAGGTCAAATCAAGAAGCGGCTCTGCGTCGATAGACGCTTCGGGAAAAAACGTCAATGGTCAGCTAGACCGATGTTGCCCGAATTGACAGGGGCCTGCCCTGTTTTGTCCACTTTGCTGTGGTCTTTTTTGTTTATCCGGCTCCGGGTCACCATCGATTCGACACGCACGGAAAGACATCCGGCTCCATTTCCAACTCGAACAACAATCGTGATATGCCTGTCTGCACTAAGAGAGCTTTGTTTCTGCAGTCGATTACGTTATTGTTTAAACATACTGCATTTAAACTTTCCCGGAGATAACCGTACTTTTATTGTATCTGTCATATTTTGGACGAGCATTCTTGGTGAACGTCGACCCAACTTTGAAGGTTTCTCACCACTAAAGCAAAGTCACTCTACCACAGAGTAGCGAAGTGCTGTAAATCCGTTCCGCTTTTTTTCCGAGAATCGTCCTTCCATTATTTCCGAAAGTTTCTCTCTGGATAGTGGCTGACCACTGTACCATTCGGGCATAGAGAGCCGGTCGATTGCCTTGCAGTTGACCGGCTCCCCGATTGAGGTTCCCTTTCTGGGTATATTATTCATTTCTCGTAATCAATAAGAGTTTTTGGTTTCACTCGTGATTTCGCTCCGCTATTATCAACCTGTGTTGAGCAAAAGAAAACTACGGCCAATTCATCACTACAGATAATAGACACTGCGAATCTCGAGGTAGATTTGATCTAACAGCCCTACGAATGGTAACTGATAGCTAATATTCAGCCACACGCACTACAGATCAGCCACTCGATAGTCGGTAGAGTTTCTTCATTCTCAATGTCCAAATAGCTGCACATAGTTTACCATTTTCCTGGTGCAATACAATGCGAACAATGTCTTTCTCGTCTTTTCTTTTCCCAATTAGAGGTCTGGTCCAACATTGTTCAAACTGCGAAGCGATTCTGGTCCACTTCGATGACACTCCTCTGTCGATCACCCTTGTTGGTCTGGGCACACAAGATTCCGGCACTTATATTTGTAAATACGTTAATCATTATAAACTTGTGCATGTGGAAGTGAAGGAATGTGACGACCAGCGTAAGTCCATGATTCGCAAGCCGGAAATCCGTGCATGAGTGTGTGTGAGTTTGGTCTAACTCGTTTCGACCCAGCACTGGCTTCCACAAACAATTCATTTGGATACATCCAGGTTGTTGTGCGTTTTTCGGTAAATGCGGTGTCAGATGTGCCGTTGTTTACAATTCTTGGCATCATTGCTGCTCCTCATCTAGTGTCTTTCACCGCACTATTCTATTTCAGTACTGCTGTGGATAATCCAACTAATAAGGCCACCACCTAAAAGATCCAACTCCATGACCATTGGGACAGTTCTGCACAGGAACAAACGTGATTATCGGGCTTTCGTGCTGACTTCGTGGGACTTTGGATAAAGAGTAACCCAGGCCCCTCGTGTGGCTGGGACAAATGCGCATTCTAGCACGTATTCGAGTTATCCTTTTGGTGCAATGTCGATGAAATTGGTCCCTCTATTCGGTATCCAACGGGACAGCCTGACTTACTTAGCAATAAACAGTCGACCAAGGTCGTGGTTGGCAGTGAATCGTATTGTAGTCAAATTTAACGCCTTCCGCATCGTCTCGTTTCTGATCGGAGGTTAAGACAGGAAAACCGTGACTTGAAGACCCCGGGAAAAATCCCCAAATTAATCAAAATATTTCAAGAAAATGAATCGACACTGTTGGGTAGTGGGTGGCCGAGCTATTGGTTACGCCTGCACTGAGCCTGCCAGACTACGCGATAGGGAGAAGACAGAGAACTGGGGACACGGCTGTATTGCCAGGACAAAACGTACAGAGCCTCTGCGTAAATATATAGGATGACTAAACGGCCAAATATGGTCGTTCACTAGTTCGCTCCGTACAGGCAATGGTGGTGTTCCGGTCCTGAACGCTCTCAGGCCCACTACGCTGGTCGTGTGTTGCTAAGCCGTGCTTGGTGGGAGCCGCCGACTCACCTACTTTCCGTGCGTGTCGAATCGATGGTGACCTTGGGGATGCGTCACTCTTTGCACATGTACTTTTTCTTCTGTCCGGGCGCGCCTGACATTTCCCCCTTTTGGGGATAGAAAGTACCTTGGTCCCTCCCCTCGAGATTTCAACAGTGCTCGTTTAAAATTATCCCCAAATCTCTCGGCTTGGCCATTTGATTGAGGGTGGTTTGACAAGGACTTAGTGCACGGGCTGCGACCTCCTGAGTTTCTCATCCAAAACGAGTCAGGTGGTTTTTTGAATATGTTCGCTTTCGTCGCCTGTGTCTTGTAGCAGATAGTATTCAGTGGCCTGTCCGAAAGGTTCAGCTTGTCAATCCAATCTAATCCTAACAAATCCAAACCAGGATGATCGGACACATGACAAATGCCACTAACGGTGATATCGTCAAAAGTAACAGAACAACTGAACTCACCACAGAGTTTCAGCAAACTTCCAGATGCACTGCGTGCAACTTGTTTGGTCCTGGTTAGTACTGGGCTGCCAATAAATTTCCAAGTTCTTTTTGAAATGATCGTAATGTCTGATGCCGTGTCCAGCTGAAGACGAACAGGTGTGCTGTTAATACGCAGTGATACGTATTTCCTCCTGTTCACCTGTGGACGTTGATGAGCGACCAAACCAACGCGAGCCTTCGGAAGCTTGGAATTGGAAGTTCTAGTTCGCGAATACCTCCTGGGTTCTTGCCTTCTCTCGTCATGACACCGATCTTCTTTGTGTCCCATACTGGAGCACCTGCTGCACCGGTGTCTTCTGAACGGACAAAAAATTGACGAAATGCCACTCACCACATTTCCAGCATGCTGAGGGTGGCTTCTTGTCACCCTGAGGGACAGTATGCTTCCGAATCGCATGAACAACATTGCTGGGATCACTTTCTTGTATCATGACGGTATCACGCTTCGGATTCATCAGGCGCTGGCATTCCGACGTAATATTCTGTAATGTGACTTCTGGGTTCTGCTCAATCTTGCTGAGGATTCTTGTTCGTATGTCTGTGTCTTCAGGAGACGTCAACCCGCACACAAATATAAGACACTTGAACTCATCCTCTGTCGTGCTTCGGAGGTTGAAACGTTCACACTCCTTGTTGACTCTGTCGGCGTATGTAACCCAGTCTTCAGAAGCATTCTTGCTCAAATTCATACAGAGAAATCGACGGCTGAACAAAGAGGCTTGTTCACCGAAGATTGACGATAAAACAGCAACGGTTTCATCGAAACTCAGGTCACTTGCTTTTCGTGGCAAAATGTAGTTCGAAAAACGTTCATGTTCGGCCACTCCAATTTTCCTGACCAAGTGTCTTGCTCTCCAAGAGTCTTCTTTGCTTCCCAGATCCAATCTGAGAGTCTTCATGCTTGTTGAACGAAGAATCAAAAGTAATGCATGAGATCGGATCGAACTGGAATTCAGGGATCCCGCTGAGCATCATGTCGATCACCGAAGTGGACGGCTCAATAGTCTGGCTAATCGGCTTCTGTAGTGACAATTTTTCAGTGAGTGTCCCAATGAGCTTCAACTGCGCCAGCTCAAACTGTTCCCGCTGCTGTCTGAGGAGAGACTGCATCCGATCAAATGAAATTGTCATTGTGAACACCCGTCTGCCAATGTTGTATCTTGTAGTGGTGCCGAGGCATTGGTTACGCCTGCACTGAGCCTGCTAGACTACGCGATAGGGAGAACACAGAGAACTGACGAAACGGCCGCATTGCCAGGACAAAACGTACAGAGCCTCTGCGTAAATATATAGGATGACTAAACGGCCAAATATGGTCGTTCACTTGTTCACTCCACACAGCCAATGTTGGTGTTCCGGTCGCGAACACTCTCAGGCCCACTGCGCTGGCCGTGTGTTGCTAAGCCGTTTGGTGAGAGCAGCCAACTAACCTAATTTCCGGACGTGTCGAACTGGTGGTGACATTGAGGATGCGTCAATCTCTGTACATGAAATTTTCCTCCGTCTGGGCCCCCGTGAAAAAGTAGATCATAAGGCTGACGGAAACTCGGGCACTGCGCCTAACTGATGAGCTCCAAGTGGAAGGGCGGAAACGGTGGTGGGCTGTCGAAGAGTTTTCAGCAACCATGTGCGTAGTTTTCTTTATTAAAATATACTGCGATATCTGGAATATCGTGCGAACTGAATGATGAGGCGGCGTGTGTGCAGCACGTTCAGCTGGAGAACATCAAAAATGAGAGGCTCAATTGAGTCTCTCGTGAAAACCAAATTGATTTGCAGATGAGTGTATTTCCGGAAAAGAGTGGGATTCGGGTTTAAGTAGATCATGAGGTTGACGGAAACTCGGGGACTGCGCCTACCTGATGCTCCCAGCAATACTTTACACTCAATGAAACTTATGGTAAATCTGTTGGAGTGAAAACCATTCCGCGGAACACTGTATCACATTATTACTGGTCTCGCACCACCTCGTTTGTCACATATCAGCGTTTTCTTCGACATATTATTACGACCGGAAAGCTCACCTAATATACCCCTTTCACATGCATGTGAACATTCACCGCGGAACAAACGTGCTCCACCTTATCAGTTGGTAATCACTTTTTACAGTTGATCTTCGGAGCGCGGCCTACTGGGGATGTTGATGCCTAAGCGGCGGGGTTCAAAATGTTCAACAGTTGTGTAACTCTATCCATTCTGTTCCAAAGGTCACAAATGAAAACAAATGTTGTTTGCAATCCCCTGCACTCGTTCCAGTCAACAAGCCTTTGTGACTGGCCCTAGTTTTATTCATCGCCAGAAAAATGTATCAACGTGTCTCCAGGGCGTCTGATCAAAATATGTGCATCCTGGTTTATTGTAGCGTAGGCAGGACGCGGGATGTGTCTTCTCTGCAGTGTAACTGCTACACGTGTTCTGTAGTTTTCCGTGAAGAATTGCGGAGCTCTGTTGA
>NW_008752345.1:91206-96465 GCF_000715545.1 Opisthorchis viverrini
TGTACAGGTCACCGCCACTCGCTGGATCCCGAGATATATCTCTTTTTCTTGCACTCACAAATCACTACACAGCTCACCGTCAAGCCCTGGATCCCAAGACCTCGTTTTTTTCCCCCTACACGTACAAACCACGATACACAAGGGTGACGCATCAGATATCGACCGTCTACCGTCTAATACGGTAGCAACAAGTCATGTGCTGATACCCACACAAACGCAAACGTTCCTACAAATAGGATACCAGCACAGCAACACAACACAACTCAACGGAGCCTCGCACGTCACCCATCTCGAGGCAGAACCGCTTGGGATATTCAGGAATACGGATATTCAGGAATACGTGTGGCTACTACAACAGCGCAGAAAACACGAATCCTGCATACGTACTCACAAAAGGATTTATCGACCTGAATCTGCAATACGATAAGTCCCCTTTTTCGCATATACACCTAGTGTAATAACGTTTACTCAACAAGCTGATATTGCTCACAGTTTTCTTGTTCGTATAACTAGTTTTCGGGTTCGTTTACAGCACTAAGAAGTGTAAATCTGCAAGAACAGCCGCTCGCTGAGTCGGTGGAATGATAACTCTATCCTCAAAACACAGCAAACCATCCGGAGTAACGGATAAGCTTTCGCGGCGACAGTAAAAGCAGGAAATCGGCGTCGTTCTTGCTGCGTCCAGCCACGTCGCAGTGCAGAGAAAATGGGAGCGAAATATCTTTTAGTGGCAGCAACAAGCACATTACACCTGACTGGTAATGGTTGAATCAACAGACAATCTGAGTTGTTTGAATTCTTGATAAGAAGTCGACATGAGGAATCATTTTCGCACTACAATGAACTACGGTGTAGGTGTAAGAACTCAATGCAATAATCCACGGTTGCATCATAGCGGCAGATGATTTCGCCAGAGACTCTGATGGACGATACAAGAACTTCAAAGCCTCGTGATCAGTAGCAATGGTGACGTTCGATCCAAAAAGATATTTATGAAGTCGTTTGACAGCGCAATATACAGCAAGTGCTTCTCGTTGAGTCTGAGAATATCCACGTTCGGCTTTTGAAAGTCGACGGGAAATGCAGATCACTGGTTTACCACACTGTTCCCACCTATTCCAGTGGGAGAAGCATCAGAAATGATCGCCGAATGATGTTTGGCGGAAAATGGCACAACCACTAACCCACCACTACGCACAACTACGCACTGATGATGTCACCTCAATTGGTGATGAAACGTTTGCAACCAAATTGCCCAGCTCAGCGAACAAGCCAACGACCACGTTTCCAACTCTTAACGGTTTCCTCGTACGCACAGATTGGTTTTGGGAAACTCTTCGAAGAGTTTTCAGCAACGATGTGAGTAGTTCCCTTCATAGAAGAGGGATACTTTCTGAATAGCAGTCCATTTACTTCCCAACAAAAGACACCGTAGTAAAATCGCCCTGTTGTCTTTAGCTGGCAGACACCTAAAGAAGTTAATATCAGGAACATAGCCGATGCACTACCCGCCACACTAAGGAGCCCTTCCTGGTCGTTTGACTAAGTGGATAAGATGTTCCTGGTAATAAGAACGTAGGAACACACGTTCGTTGGAATATTCCTTGACTGGAATACCAACTGAAGGCAGCACACGATAACTCAGCATTTTCGTGTTCCCCGCAATCATCGTTGTGATACGGAAATGCGTCTTTGTTATACCTTATTGTGTGTCCAGCTTTGCTAGCTGAAAAATCACTTCCTAGTAATCTAAATGACGGCCACTGAACCTGCCATTACGCAGGTTCACCAGTCGGGTGTGTGGACTGTACATATCCCAAATTATGTCTACTTACTGCAAACGAATCACTACATTTCGTCTCATTCTCACGAAAGCTGTTGAAATGAAATGCAAATGAAACTCATTATGAAGAGTGTGTGGCACCTATTTTATTGATCGTCCTCTATGGACAAATACCCCTGAACATTTCCAAGTCAGTCTGGGTAGCATCCTCATTTACAGTTACATTTGTCTTTTTAGGGCTCCATAAGTAGACAGCAGATTAAGGAACGTCGTTCCGGGAGAGCCTCGACGATATCGGAATAACCGGTAGTAATTTTGCAACAATCTGCCTAGACAAGGGCCCGTTATCAACAGCTGCCGACACAACTGAGGATAGTTTCTGTCCTACTGATAGCAACATGGATCTCGGTCTGCACCCCCTGTCCGCTTGTTTGTCTTTCCGTATGAAGTCATCTATCTGGTTCGAGATACTGTTTCACGTACAATGAGCCACTGGGCCGACAAATGTGACAGCTTGCAGGTGCCGCTATAGTCTACAAGAATTTGTCCTGTTGGCGGGACCGCTGGCCGCATTAATTCAGTTCAGTTTATCAGCCACACACCACGTAACATGGGTACATTGATTCTAGGTGCTGCAGTTGCGATCACCAGAACGTGAAAGAGTATGGGACATACAGCCAAGCCTCGGAGGCAATGGCATGTTTGGCCAATTTTGGAACCGGGTAGCTACGCGTTGAAGATGATAGCTTCGACGTACGAGCGTCACTGACTGTGCATTTCTACCAGTGTCACTAATCATTGGTGAGTTGAGTCCCGGGGTCCCCATCTAGGGAAGCGACAGTTATCGGTCCAACTCAATTTACTGATTAGTGTTTTCATACTTAATAATAACATAGTGGTAGCTGAGGTTGTCAAGGTATACAGCTGCACAGATTACGATGAGATAAAACGAAATGGGAAAATTTGGCTACAATCGATCGAGGTGTTGTTGCTCCTCCCAAGGACGCGAGCACCATTGCCTTTTAGAGGTTCTCGTTCTTCGTTGGTGCACTTTTGATACGGGTCACTTTGCTCTTTTTCAGTGGCCTTCTGACACTCACTCTGTGTTATCGATACCTGAACATTTATAGGAGTAGTCAGTTGAATGATGCAGGTAGCACAGCACATGCGTTGAGTTTCCTGTGCAGACTGCGTCACGTGTAGTTGAGTTTAATCTACCCCAGGGGTTCTTTTGTTTACGCTTTCACACGAGGAGACAAAATTCGTAGAACACTTCTTAGCCGCTCAGTTTGGGTTAATTCGGGCTGGCGTAACAAAGCAGCAGGTGCTCTGAATCCACGGAGCGCTATGCAGCCGTTTCATTCTGATTGAACACCATCGACACTGTCTTCCTGGGCTTAAGTGATATGCCAATTTCAACGTTCATTTAGAAGGTAGACCATTGGTTCTAGCTATTCTCCTATATCCTTTGGGATCTGTTACAGATTGATGAGTTTGATCACGATTCACCTAAAGCAGTGACCGACTTCTGTCTGCTTGGGCGTTTTCGTAGTCTACACTGTGGCGTCTGATTGAAGGAAGAGGATAACAGGGCACCAAAGTCTCACAACTCAACCCAAATGGAGTTGTCTCGTATGTCCTAGAAGATTGATGCTATGAGAAGTCGTCACTCGGGGAGCTGGTCAACACGTGAACATGTGATGTGAATCACCTGACTGAAGGATAAGGCACTATATCCCGTCTAGGTTCAGGCTGATCACACGGGATCGTGACTCTCTTGGGTTTCATGACATGCACGCTGCTGCCGATTCTCGTTAAGGGTGAAACAATGCTTGCCGACTTTTCACAACGCAATAACGCATTTTTGAATGCTACCTCTATTAAGACTAGTCCTCTGTTTGATGGAACTCGCGAAAGGCCGGAAGTTAACCACGGAGAGGTGTTGATACTTTGATATTTTGCCCTCCCGTCACAGGAGTCAGTCCAAGTAAAACTAATTGTCAAGGCAACCATGTTTCTCAACAATGTAAATAGACTCATTCCACCAGGTTCTGCACTGTTCTATTTATTCGATCCAGTTTAAATCCACCGTATTCCACTTTTTTCCTTCGCCCTCAGCCATCAAATTCGACTTCCGACAGTTGGTCGTACTGCTCGTGTGTTTCGCAGCCATCTATATTCTTCTTATCGTCTTTGCCGTTTGGATTCCCTCTCGCCTAAAGCGTGCAGTTTTGGAGGCGGTATCCAGGATATATCGGGACACATCTGTCCACACCCCCATTTCCTCTGCAGTGTCAAACGAACAGTACACACATCGAAAGCGGATTTCTAAGAAACCGACAATATCCGCAGTGCATCGCCTATCAGCATCATTTTCTCATTGTGCTGCGTGGGAGGTGGATGCTTCTCGTATCGTGATTGGACAGCTAATAGGGGAGGGTAACTTCAGCTCAGTTTATCAAGCAACCGTCCACGGTCCGTTACCACGACATTCGCATGTCGGACAGAATATTTCGGACGCTTCAACACATGTTGCGGTCAAGACAGTCCGTTGTAAGTTTGTGTGCAAGCTCGGTTCCTATATAAACGTGGGGCCTGTATACAAAACTCAGGGAGTGATAAATCTCCTGAATGTCTTGTGTAACAGTTCACAGATTCACTTTTTTGCAGAATCCATCTGTACCAATGCCCATCCTCGGTAGGGATTTGTTTGAATGAACGGTCTCTTAATAACATGTCCAATAAGAACACCATCCTGGCGTACCCAAACTTTTTCTTCCTTCGAGGTACTACGTAATTGGACGTTGGGATGACGACAGAACCAAACAAGGTTAGGAAAACTTTGTGTTCTAGTTTCCATAAACCTATATACAAACTTAGAAGACTGAAACGGAGATTAAATGAATCGATTAATAGTATTCCAAAAAAATATTTTACCCTGCATGATTTTTCGAGATGCATCTACAAATTAGGCGAACTGCTGGCATGTCTGCTCGTTCGGTTCCGGAGAAGCCCCCTCTTTTCAAGATTTTTGATTCTTTTGACGTTTGATTCTCCATTTAATGTCCCTTAACATTACACCACACTTCACACTACGCAGAATCCGAAATCTTCCAACTGCTGTGTCCCGCTTCGTTAAGACGCACGACCTTGATCTTTCTGGATGCGGAACAGCAGTTCCGAAGCGAACCCATCCGCGAAACCATCCTGAACCGAGCACATATCAAAACAGGATATCACGTATAGACGTCATACGCTTGTCAGGGCGCACCCAGAGAGAAGAAAAAGCACATGTGCATAGAGTGACGCATCCCCAAGTTCACCATCGGTTCGACACGTCCGGAAAGTAGGTGAGTTGGTAGCTCTCACCAAACGGCTTAGTAAAACACGACCAGCGTAGTGGGCCTGGGATTGTTCACGACCGGAACACCATCATTGCCTGTATGGAGCGAACTAACGAACGACCATATTTGGCC
>NW_008752346.1:0-98 GCF_000715545.1 Opisthorchis viverrini
TGTCGTTTAAGTTCAAACGTGGTTTCGCTTGCTTGTTAACGCGTGGCTCCGCGTTGGCGTGGACTTTGAGAGCCGGTAGGAATTAGCAGTTCCTAAAC
>NW_008752346.1:337-6615 GCF_000715545.1 Opisthorchis viverrini
TGATACTTCTCCTTGGCTTCTTTATCTAACACAACTGGTAAGCTGAATGTCCTATAACCTTTCAGCAAATCCTGCATCCGTTTTGTGACCTATTCCTGCTGATAAATAGGAGTGAACAGGATGAGCGTGGGCTACAACGTCAAAATCTTTGGGATCATGGAGGGGGTTCTTGTGTAATTCACTGACAAAGACAGAGGTTGTCCGTAACTGAACACGCATCTGTGCTGTTGTGTTCATCACACATCATTAACTTTTTCAGCAGAAAATCGATTACACAAAGCACTCCTCGATTGGCGTTTCAAGATATCAGACTAGAAATGGCAAACTGCACACCTGAGACAAACACAATTGAGCCGAACAACAAACCAGTTTTATTTGAATGTCATGAAATACAAAAGCGGAGTTTTTCCTCAATTGCTGTCGTGAGACGAGAACCTTCAAACATCAGATCCATATAACCAAGCGCTTCCGTTTTTTTCGGCTGAAGCGTAGCGTGCTTCCCTACTGGCACCTCTCGGCTCATACCGCCAACCGATTCCTCCTTCATGAGGAACTCAGGACCAGAAGTTTTACTTCCAAGTTCTGAGCTAGTAACAAACCTAGCTGGGTCAGTCAGTTACCAATGTGGGACATATTCAATAAGAGAACATCATTTATCAAACGGCATTTGCCCACGGTTTTCACGGCTAGTGCATACAGCCACGTAAAAGGAAGTTGGTCGAAATGGGTGACGTTTACCGCAAAACGTGAATAGAATAGGAAAAAACGAAAACTAACCAGCATAGGCCTAGGTCTTAACCCTGCTGATATATTCTATAACGAATAAAAAGGGCAACTGACTGAACCAATAGTTCTTGACGCTAACGGGTAAGTAACTACAGGGATGAAATTTTAGCTGCAAATATTGCTGATTACTATATCCATCAGTAATACAAACCCTCTAGGCAATGTTTTCAATGAAACACAGGATATCTTGGGTTCTGAACATTTGTGAACTTACTCCGACATGATTTATGCTTAATGGCAACAAACAACTGCTCATATTGACATCAACAATTTTGGAATCTGTATCTCCTCTCGTTCAGCGGGTAGTCCGTGAGCGGATTCATATTGGTTGCGGCAGATTGCAAATTATTTGCCATAGTCTTTGCTGTAGCTATTTCGAGTCAAAATGTATGTTCATCATGTTCCGACAATAATCGCATGCGGAAGTGACGAAAACATATGAAAATTCATCATACCAATCCCGATTTTTCGGCCAGAGCCTATGAGTCATCTAAGCAGGTGATTGTATACTCCCTTCAAGATTTGACTAAAAAGCGATTTGTTTTCGTTCATTTTCGCAGGATTCTTGCTCGGAGAGATTAATTTTGGGAGGTTCAGGCGGAAGAACAATATCTGTTGGTCTCACTTTTATTACTATAAAGTGTTGTTTATAAATGGTGCACCCTACATCAGAGAACTCTCGACCGAGTAGTCGGTTTATGCAAAGATCATACATCATGAATCGTTATTGTCACTCGAACTGCTACAAATAACCTTACTTTTGAAGTCATCTTACGGACACGACGAAAAATTCAGAGTTCATGGTGGTTCCAAACGACAAGTCGCAGATAGTGGATGAGAATATCGGCATCCGAACTAGTTCTGTTTCCTCTACTCCCCAAGGGGGTTACACACACTGCTCCACAAACCACACCGCTAGCTATATGCGGGGTAATCCAGACAAAATTATGATTATGACCTATGATTTTGAAGCCTACCCAAAGCACCTTCCAATGTTTGAGGCCTATTCAATTACGTGGTCTTCATACATCTAAGAATGCCAGAAATCCGACCAGGCACGGGACACTATTCACCTGAATGAAAGCGGAGTAATAAATAGCCGTCTTTACCTGATTGACTACGTTGATGTTATTTCACATCCACTCTGTTGGTGTAAGTTGGATTGACCTTTTTGCCGAGCTTGGGGGTTTTCTTGCCAAACTGTCATTGCCAATCAGGGGGAAACATGGTACGGTTGTGTCTACATCGATCTTAGAAGGATATTTGATATACCTTGATGTGATTGGCTGGTTGAAATGCGGCTGTATTGTAATTTCATTGGTTTCTTTACGGTTTATGCTTCATTGTGATCAAGAATGCTTGCACTCAATTGACTCGCTGAGCAACTTCCTTCTGGTAACTTTCCTCGCAGAGCTGACTGACCTGTTCATAGGTTGTTCTGCTTTGTAGTCAATCTTCTTCATTGTTCCGAAGTCATTCATTTTTATCAGTTCCCTCTCAGTGTTCTGACCGACTCATTCCCAGTTTGCGCTGCGTTTCGCTTCCCATCTTTTTCTTTAGGCGATTGGTCCCCGCGCTTGGCTCGTTCATGAGAACCTATTTATTCTCATTCGCTCCTTTGATTTACCGATTGGAGGCATCTTCTGGTCCAGGTGCTTTAACAGCTGGATACTGTTGATAATTTTCTTCTATTCAAATTGTGTACAACTTGATTTCCTGTTTCTGTTGTTTTGGTTCTGCGCCCATTCCACCTTTCTTGTTTTTGACTTGAACGTAGACCTCTCTTTAACATTGTCGTCACACGTGTTGTTTAAATCAACACGTGGTCTTGATACTTGTAGCCATGTTGTCTTGTGTTGGTGAGAAATTTGGGATTCGTTAGGAATCAGCAGTTCTTAAACCAGTGTATAGAGACCTACGATTTTGGGTCTGGACAATTATTATTTTATTCTTTTTCATTTATATTATACATCATTTTATTATGGTACAGCATTTTTCGATAAACCTCCATTTGAACGATTTGCGTGTAGCTGAGCGTGGCCCAGCTGGTTGCTGCAAACAGTCGGTAGAACGATGTCAACTATTTCCTCTGTAGAGTTCTCGTCTGGTTTCTGGCGCAGTTTTGGAATTTTTAGGTCTGAAGTTCTCCAGCCCTCAGCAATGGACTTCGAACAAGTTTACTGATGGCGTCTTTGATGGACGCTCATGCTTTTACAAACTAATGTTCCTTCTTTCTTCGTGCTTGTGCTAGTATGCGAACGTCTTTCTAGTTGAACTAATATCTCTACCGACCTATTGGTTGTTGATCAGGTGGCTGTTGATCTGTTCGCCGAGCTTGGCAATTGGCTTGCAAATGTTTCATCACCATACGAGGAGACATCATCGGTGCGCCCTCAACTGCACAGCCACCTGATCAACAACCAATAAACTCACCCGAGCTACCAATATTTCAACAAATCTACCGACCTTCATTTACGGGGACCAGTAAAAACTGGTCATCTGCGCGTCTGCAACTTTCCTTAATTCTACAGATTAAGCACTAGTGTATGGATCACGCGAAGATCCGTGGGTTGACCGGTCTCCACGTTAGAGACAAATTCGTGTACGGGTCTCAGATACTGCCCGACATGATTTACAAACGGTCAGTGTATCTCAGTCACTTTACAAATAGTGTCAGATTGACTGGACTGAGTTGGCTTATTTTGTTGCAACTGGCCAATTACAATGGTCAAGCGTACAAACGTTGAAACCTAAATGGTGATCTTGATGAATGATATCACCACATACGGCTAAATTGTGTTTGTCTCAGGTGTGCAGTTGCCATTTCTAAGTCTGATATCTTGAAACGCCAATCGAGGAGTGCTTTGTGTAATCGATTTTCTGCTGAAAAAGTTAATGATGTGTGATGAACACAACAGCACAGATGCGTGTTCAGTTACGGACAACCTCTGTCTTTGTCAGTGAATTACACAAGAACCCCCTCCATGATCCCAAAGATTTTGACGTTGTAGCCCACGCTCATCCTGTTCACTTCCTATTTATCAGCAGGAATAGGTCACAAAACGGATGCAGGATTTGCTGAAAGGTTATAGGACATTCAGCTTACCAGTTGTGTTAGATAAAGAAGCCAAGGAGAAGTATCAGTTTTGTGTTGGTCCCCGCCGCTTTAAAACACTGGTCAGAACTACTATTGTTGTCATTCCATCAGTTGCAGATACCTTCGGCTTATTTTAGCGTCCTCGTATTTTATTCGCTAACCTGAAATGTAGCTGCCAGAAAAAAACACGAAATTCGATCGTAAGAACACGATGCTCACTTTTCGGAGTACTCAGTTTCACATCCAATCGGTCTCTTCAGGTTGATGGGAACACCATATACTCTTCGGGGTCCAGTGTTTCGGTTATTGAAGGAAGCACCGAGTGTTACCGTTTATGGGGACGACAGCAATACGTAGAATAATTTAGAACCAGAGTGAGCCACCTATTTATAGGCCGAGTTGACGCGTATCTGGTGTGCTAGTTTACGAGTCAGTAAACGCAAGACAAGCCTGTTCAAAGTTCGGTAACATTTTTCAGCCATAAGGCTGATCGGGGAAAGACATCACTGTCGGAGAGACTGAAAAAGAGAAAGGAATTCCTAGTACTTGACCCAAGTCCATGCCAAAGAAAGTTGTTTGCAAAAGCAGCATACTTCTGTCTGTCTATGGGTGGTTTTGTCCGTATCAATGTCCCACTCCAGTGACCATTGTGAAAACCACAGGATCCTAGTGCATGAGTATGACACATGAGGCCTGTATCATGCTGCAGTGGCTGACCATCTTGAGCGAGTCTCGTAACCCAAGCATCCAGGGAGTATTTAAGTGAAGAATTGGGCATTGATCTTGCACCTTCTTCTAGACTGTAAACTGTCGACCACTGAGCAGGAATCTCTGGAGATTATCTGAGACATTTGGAAGCCGAAAGAAGAAGACAACGGAGGACTAAAAAGGAACAAAAGTTCCTTATCAAGGCAGGCCACAAAACTGGTCAGTGGATCAGAGATCCTCGTAGAACATTCAGATATTGGGCGTTCACAGTAGAGAAGTAGAGGGTCCCCATCCGAGAATCACCAGGGAATTAGAACCCCACACCTGATTGGCTTTCGGGATCGGAATTCAATTAAGAATAAACCCGGAACACTGTATTCGGCGCAAATGAGTTCGCTGTCCAACAGGACTCCAACAGATGGGCACACTTAAAATAACAATAATCTTCACTTTGAAACGTTTTGCCTGCCCCAATGCATGAGCGACCTATGGGGAACATGGAGGAGAACAAGGAACCCGAAGATTTTCTGAAAGCAACAGAAAATTCCAGGCTTGAACGAAGCTAGTAGTGTTTTGGAAGTTGAATAATCCGAACGTCCTCATACCCATGATATTTGCAGAATGGAGGAAATTGAGTACCGAATGTCAAGATATGTTCCATACTGTGCGATTGGATTCGGCAAAAGACTGATCGGTCGAAGAGTTGAAGTGGTGAAATGAAGTACTCGGTGACCCGGCAACCACGGTGGATTCATGTGATCGCCGTACCAAACCAGCGGGACAGCGCGCTAAAGAGAGTGGCAATGCGTCACTTCGTAGTGGAATATGAGGTATTGGGGGGGTGGGGTGAAAAGTTCAAGATTTGTGTGCATCAGTGGGTAGAGAAAAAGCCACCGCTGTCAGTCGAACGGCTCAACTCTCCGCGAAAAATTCTGAAGTATAAAGGAAGGGCTGGCTTCAAGTGAAAGTCATTAGGAAGTGAAATTATCATTGGCGAAATACACTCATTTGCATACCAATTTGATTTTGACAGGAGACTCAACTGGGACCCAGCTGAATCTCTCGATTATGATTTCAAAGATTTCTCGACAATCTTATCAATAGTGTACTGCTGCCATAAAATTACCATTGTTGTTTTGGCTCATCGTGCTTCGGCAAGATCCACGGGAGACAGCACGCTATTCATGTTGGTGTACAGTCAGCACCTAAGTTTCCATGTTGGCCAAGAATTCGGATTTCAGGTACTGGGGGAAATGTCCTCAAATGAGCTAAACGCCGGGAGGAGGGACGCACAAACCAACTTGGAGGTGGTGCAGGAACAAACTGAGGAAAGTGTGGCAGACAGGAAGAGTCGACCGTTTCCCATGAGTGAAACATCTTTCAGGAGGGTCACATGCAACCTAGAACAGAACAGTACACGTCCAAGCCAAAATGCATAAAATTTAGCAGGACGTCAACTCGCCTTTCTTTGATAAGCTTTTCAAAAACTTAAAATTTGAGTTCTGCTTCAAGAGAAATGTCTGGAATTAAAAACGTATCGCATCAATCGGAAGGTACACCGACGGAACGATGTGTCTCATCAGTGATTCCTGCATGCAAGAATAGCGTAGAGAGAATCTGAGGCATGAGTTTAGTTGGTGCAGCCTCCCAAGTGCTCTCTAGTGTTATCCTTTGAAGGTTGATACGA
>NW_008752346.1:7609-78774 GCF_000715545.1 Opisthorchis viverrini
CCATAAAGCTGATCGGGAGAAAGCCATCACTGTCGGAAAGACTGAAAAAGAGAAAGGACTTCCCAGTACTTAACCCAAGTCCATGCCAAAGGAAGTTGTTTGCAAAAGCAGCATACTTCTGTCTGTCTATGGGTGGTTTTGTCCGTATCAATGTCCCACTCCAGTGACCATTGTGAAAACCACAGGATCCTAGTGCATGAGTATGACACATGAGGCCTGTATCATGCTGCAGTGGCTGACCATCTTGAGCGAGTCTCGTAACCCAAGCATCCAGGGAGTATTTAAGTGAAGAATTGGGCATTGATCTTGCACCTTCTTCTAGACTGTAAACTGTCGACCACTGAGCAGGAATCTCTGGAGATTATCTGAGACATTTGGAAGCCGAAAGAAGAAGACAACGGAGGACTAAAAAGGAACAAAAGTTCCTTATCAAGGCAGGCCACAAAACTGGTCAGTGGATCAGAGATCCTCGTAGAACATTCAGATATTGGGCGTTCACAGTAGAGAAGTAGAGGGTCCCCATCCGAGAATCACCAGGGAATTAGAACCCCACACCTGATTGGCTTTCGGGATCGGAATTCAGTTAAGAATAAACCCGGAACACTGTATTCGGTGCAAATGAGTTCGCTGTCCAACAGGACTCCAACAGATGGGCACACTTAAAATAACAATAATCTTCACTTTGAAACGTTTTGCCTGCCCCAATGCATGAGCGACCTATGGGGAACATGGAGGAGAACAAGGAACCCGAAGATTTTCTGAAAGCAACAGAAAATTCCAGGCTTGAACGAAGCTAGTAGTGTTTTGGAAGTTGAATAATCCGAACGTCCTCATACCCATGATATTTGCAGAATGGAGGAAATTGAGTACCGAATGTCAAGATATGTTCCATACTATGCGATTGGATTCGGCAAAAGACTGATCGGTCGAAGAGTTGAAGTGGTGAAATGAAGTACTCGGTGACCCGGCAACCACGGTGGATTCATGTGATCGCCGTACCAAACCAGCGGGACAGCGCGCTAAAGAGAGTGGCAATGCGTCACTTCGTAGTGGAATATGAGGTATTGGGGGGGTGGGGTGAAAAGTTCAAGATTTGTGTGCATCAGTGGGTAGAGAAAAAGCCACCGCTGTCAGTCGAACGGCTCAACTCTCCGCAAGAAAACTGAAGTATAAAGGAAGGGTTGGCTTCAAGTGAAAGTTATTAGAAAGTGAAATTATCATTGGCGAAATACACTCATTTGCATACTAATTTGATTTTGACGGGAGACTCACCTGGAACCCAGCTGAATCTCTCTATTATGACTTCAAAGATCTCTCGACAATCTTATCAACAGTGTACTGCATCCATAAAATTACCATTGTTGTTTTGGCTCATCGTGCTTCGGCAAGATCCACGGGAGACAGCACGCTATTCATGTTGGTGTACAGTCAGCACCTAAGTTTCCCTGTTGGCCAAGAATTCGGATTTCAGGTACTGGGGGAAATGTCCTCAAATGAGCTAAACGCCGGGAGGAGGGACGCACAAACCAACTTGGAGGTGGTGCAGGAACAAACTGAGGAAAGTGTGGCAGACAGGAAGAGTCGACCGTTTCCCATGAGTGAAACATCTTTCAGGAGGGTCACATGCAACCTAGAACAGAACAGTACACGTCCAAGCCAAAATGCATAAAATTTAGCAGGACGTCAACTCGCCTTTCTTTGATAAGCTTTTCAAAAACTTAAAATTTGAGTTCTGCTTCAAGAGAAATGTCTGGAATTAAAAACGTATCGCATCAATCGGAAGGTACACCGACGGAACGATGTGTCTCATCAGTGATTCCTGCATGCAAGAATAGTGTAGAGAGAATCTGAGGCATGAGTTTAGTTGGTGCAGCCTCCCAAGTGCTCTCTAGTGTTATCCTTTGAAGGTTGATACGACCTCGGGGGGGGGGTAATAGTCGCGACAGTCAAGCCGAGTTTCGTCCCGGGCGGTTGTATCGATTGCGTATTCAGATGAGAGGGAGGGATAAGTGGTAGGACAGGGACACCGCTTTTGATAACCAAAATGGCGGTTTTTCCTTGATTTCAAGTCTACTTGTGTCCGAAGTGCTGCATCTTCATACAAACTAACTGTAACACCACAACTTTAATTAAGACGGAATTGACGAAGTATGGTCCGAAAACTTTCCAAACGGGTGTGTTCCAATAAACAGAAATTTCATGTCATAATATAAGTGCAGTGGCTCAAGTAGGGATTGAGGGAGTAAAAGAGGTTTGGCATGTGTTAGCGCAAAGAGGGAGCTGGCGGAAGGGAAAAAGTACGAAAAAGGTAACTTAAATACAAGCAAAAATTTAAAACCGTGTACTGGAATAATAACGTAAAAGGCAAGAGAACCACGTCAGTGAAGAGAGAAGTCCAGGAACATACAGTGCATAAATGGTGACGGAAGAAGGAGGTCTAATATAGATTATGGAGACTATTCGTCAGCAATACAAAGACTAGGTGATTACCTTCAATGTATGACTTGTTCTCTCTCATTATACTCATCCTTGCTGGATGAAGCTGAAGTAGCTTGAACCGCTGCAATTCAGTATTTGGTTTGCGAGCTGAAAACCGAACTCAAATAATGGTCGGGAGGTTACAATACTGCTCTTTCCATACACCATCGGTTTCAAACATTTGGTAATTCCTAAGTGAATTAACAAGTGTAGGATATCGGATGGGAATTCAGGGGTTTTCTAATTATTCTTCTATTATTCTTTTCAGTTACTCATTTGTTCCATTTAGTAGCATGGGATTTGGTAATTCTATTGGAGGATTAATCTTTGTCATATAAGTGAGGCTAATCTGCGCTGATTGGCCGGATTAATGTTTGTTGTTTTTTCTTCTTTATTTACCTCGTCGTCTTCACCTTCCTTTGATGTTCTTCATCTTGATAAATATTTTCCTCGCTGCTTTTTAACTTGTTATTTATAAGTCTTTTATCATAGAAATCCCTTGACGTTCACGTGACGCAACGTGAAGACAACCAAATTAATATCTTTGGTTTTTTAATGTCCCGAAAGAATATCATCCCTGGGGGGCATTCGATATTTATTTACGCTATATGAATCTTGAGATATGCGCCCGTAGTATTTTGGCTTGCCAAAGTCAGCATTGTATAGGAAACCTGAATGCATATGTACCAGATTCCGTTGATATGCTCACTGTCGGTGTGCAAAATTGAAAGCGTAATCACGTGTACCATTCCACCGAAAAGCTATGGGCACTTGTTTTTGTGCGTTTGTGGCGAACAAGATATCGTGTGACTGGTCACGTTTGGGTGAACAAACCTGTTGGGTAGCCGGGGGTTGCGGCTTTCCAGGTTCCCTTCACCATGATGCAAAGGCGAGCCTGCGGGTCTGGTGAACCAATAAATTGAACTGAAAAGTTTCGCCTTTCGTGGCAGGCCGATCCTCCAGATATGAAAGCTCAAGGGTCAGTGGGCAGAGAAGGTAGAACTAAAGTCAGCATTGTATAGGAAACCTGAATGCATATGTACCAGATTCCGTTGATATGCTCACTGTCGGTGTGCAAAATTGAAAGCGTAATCACGTGTACCATTCCACCGAAAAGCTATGGGCACTTGTTTTTGTGCGTTTGTGGCGAACAAGATATCGTGTGACTGGTCACGTTTGGGTGAACAAACCTGTTGGGTAGCCGGGGGTTGCGGCTTTCCAGGTTCCCTTCACCATGATGCAAAGGCGAGCCTGCGGGTCTGGTGAACCAATAAATTGAACTGAAAAGTTTCGCCTTTCGTGGCAGGCCGATCCTCCAGATATGAAAGCTCAAGGGTCAGTGGGCAGAGCTGCTAGGTAGAACTCAGCACTGGCAAGTATTTGGTAGTTTTACTGCTCCACTTGTCTTGAACCCTTATGCTGAACTGTTTTCCGCTAGAGTAACGATGTTTAAAATCTGCGAACGAATTTGCAGCAATTCATACTGATACTTGCGGAAAAGTTGGATAGATTCGGAAATGGTTGAGTACATTTCTAGGGATTGAGAGCGCGTGTGATGCCGTGAGGACTGGTAGGCTTCGTACTTTCACCAACAGAATCTTCGCTTACTCGGTTTACTGGTTGTAGCCTACTGTGAACTGCCGTCACTACAATACTTCAACTTGTGAAGAAAATGTAACTTGAAATTCTGTAGGGCCATAATAATAGCAATTATCTCGGATCAGTGGACGGCTCCTGAAGAAATCGGCAAGACCTCCGCGGTAAACTGAACGACATTTTTTTCTGTTGATGAGATGCGGCCACTGAGTTCCACCGCATCTGAATTCAAGATGAATACAACACGAAGGCCTATTTGACCGGTAAGATAGCCTACCCCATCGGAACTCCGAATGAACTCATCAGTAAAATGCATAGATTAGTCATTCTGGGGGGTTCATCGTTACCCGCACACGAAGCTTACTCTTGGGAACAAAACTAGGGTAAAGGTTCCATTGATGGTAGCATATTATGCAATGTATTGGCTCGTTTACGCACATCTGGAGCCCATTAGTCAACAAAACATCGATAAGTCATTTGCACTGAGGGTTAGCTGCACCTAATTGGTCATACGCACAACGGGGCCGTCTCACTCAGACACCGACCAATGCCCACACTCAGTTTTCAAGGAGGTGGCATGTGTGTATGAAGTGACCTTTGTTCTGTAACACTTTGTCACTGCTGCCTTTACATTAACACAAACTATAACGCATTAGCCAGTTGCAACACATGAGCGCACTGACCACGGTCTTACAGAGATGCGTATGAGCAGAAAACTAGAACCAGAAAAAATCCTTTATCGGTCTCCCAAAGTGTGCTTGTGAAATGGACCGTTATCAGATGTGCTAAACAAGTGCGATCACGCCTCAAAATTTGGGCAAGGCGTTACAAAAAAATTAAAGAACTAGCTGAAGTAAAGTGTCTGTAGCCAAGGTGTTTCGAAAACACGAGATTTTATTCTTCTAAATCCAGTAAAACATTTCGACAAAAGGGAGCCGCAAAACACAAAAATGAGCCGTTGATGTTTTAAAGTTCCCGTGCGACCACCAAGAAATGGAACAAACGTGTGCATGTAGCAGGCCCAGAGAAATGCAGTGGGCCAGAACGAAGACTCGTATTTCATTAAATGTTCGATTTAGCAAAAGATCTCGTTTAGACACAGCAGGTTAGCACAGCTTGAGAAAAGTTGATAAATCAGAATACAACCAACTGCAACCAACGTTCGAGAGCCTGGTGGGAAACAAATACAGTAAAATGAAAATGGTTGAATACATTTAGAATGTGGGGAAATTGTATAACACATTGGAGAATGATACAAACACTGTACAGTGCTTCTCGGTTTGTGAGACGATTCATCAAGAGGGGTACAGTATCGTCAAACTTTTTAAATTTTCCACCGAAGGCAAAGTTCAAATTCAAAGTCAACTGAGTCTTAGATCTACACAATATTTGAATACCACTCATAATTCGGTTAATGAGACCGTACTTCCTATCCGCCAAGTAACTTCAGCTTGTGCCGTCAGGCAGTCTTCTGCAATGATTGGTTCCCAAAAAAGTTCTGGCAGTTGCCATCTGTCTATTTTACACTCTGAAGAAAGCAAATGCACCTAAATGGAAGTTAGCTCCATGAAAATGAAGTAGAAAATGCGATCACGTTTTTGTTCTGTACCGTAAAAATCGACCAGTTTCAGGTGTCACGTCCATATGTCAGTTAAGAAAAGTCACTCAGTTGCCAGATTTCTGTTGGGAAGAACTCTAATGTTCGGATAGATACGGAAATGAGGATATTCATTTTGAACTCCTTCCTGTTTGGTTCATTGGCACTCACGATTACAAGGTAAAGTCAATCCCTCTAGCACTGAACGGCCTTCAACTCTAGAAGGCAGAACAAATGCCTGCGATGCCAAATTTTGCACACAAGGCAATTCGTGTTCAAAATTTACAGTATGTGATGAGATTGACAAGATTGAGAGTTCTAAAGACATGCAGTCAGATAGGTTAATGGAGGCTTAGACAATCATCTATAAAAGGCAGCAGACCGGTTCGGAGTTCACACCAAATAATGTTTCACAAAAACAGCGTTTTCACCCATAGTGGTGCTTTATGTTTAGTGCTGATCTTGATATTTCATTTCGAACGGTCATCATTATTCAGACGGTCACGGATCCAGATAATCCTTTGACATAAGCCGACAAACCAAACTTTTACAAACAGTAACTTATATAATAAAAAGCTCGGAACAAATCCCCTCTGACCAGGTCCGAAACGGGGCATCTACGACGGGAACACTAAACGTGTGTGTTCCACTATGCATGCACATCTGCGATTCTTTACCACTCCTAACAAGAAGTATATTTTGCCCGTTGCTTTCTGGTCAGTACATTCGGCGTACACCGCTCCATGGTATCTAATCCATTGGTTTGCTGACCACCTGCCAGCCGCACACCGTTGCTTTGTTGGCAAGGTGCTCCCGTCTGTTTGTCCACTTGTCACCTGACCTTTCAGATAAATGTCAGTGTAGCCGAAAATTTTTGAAATGGATAGGTTCATCCGAATCGATTTCATTCCAATCAGGTAACTATTGTGAAATACTGTTGAAATTCCGCAAGGCAAGTGACAAGGGAGTTTTTAATTCAAGGCCGTAAATGCCATCTAGTTTTAACACTGTCTCGTTCTCAAATAGCACGCAATTTCGCAAGCATTAAATTCTTGGACAAAACACAAGACTAATCGTGAGTTGTTCGTTTTTGTGCATTTCTTGCTAGCTAAAGTTGGTGGATGCGAAGTTCGAAGAAAGGCCTACTCTTGATTCACCGACAACCCCCTCTTACTAAACATATTGTCCGTTCTTTCTTCACTGACGATGTCTGATCCCTAAATTGTAAGATTGCTTGAGAAAACTCATTGCGATAAGCGGTAAAAGCAGAATCCACGCCAGGACACGAGAAATGGCGAAAGCTTTTACCATTATGTGGCTTGTTGCCTATCAGATAGTGATAAAAAGCACCAGCAGGACTGGCTGCTGATACTAGTCTGGAGCACGCGTGTTTCTCAGATCATCAAACGTAAATTGCGAAGTATGGACCAACAGATCTGACAAGTGTGGCGAGTAGAGTGGGTACCTTGAGTAAATTCAACTACAAATCTCATATCAGAAGTCATTCCACTTTTTTAAACATATTATTCCTGTAAAGCATTTTCGCAAGCAAAAGTTGCTTGATCTTCTCAAAAAAACACAGGAGTTCGATGGAAATTGAGATCAGCACATCAGATGAAGTGTTTTGCCCACGTATGCCACTTCTTAACGATGTGCTGATCAATCACTACATTATCGAAATGGGGCAATTTTCTAATATTGTACAGTCATTTCATTACCACGCTTATTGTTTGCTGGTTTTTGTTAAAAGTTGAGTGAAAATGAGCTGCTTATTCGTGTGGGCTGCAACAAACACAAGTTGGCCACACTTAGGATAAAGCGTAACTAGATGGTATGTACCATCACTAAATGTTGGACAAACGATAAACAGGTAAACGGTACCCATGTTCATGTCATTCTGCTTAAGCCAAATGATGGCTCGCAGCGGGATTTCCATGTTCGTCCAATGCTCTTGGTCCCTCAGTTATAAATCAATATCGGCTGCTTAAATGCGGGATCACACGTAGCTCCAAGCTACTGATGCGGGGCTATCCAACTATGGGCAGACACTTGGTTGTTCAGCCGCTGCTCAAACCAAGGTAGACTTTGTAGGAGTTATCAAGGGCTTCACAACTACATTCCGGATCTTGCATTTCTATTTGAACAGATAGGCCAATCATTTACATGATTATACAGTTTGGTTTCAATACTCTAGCCCTTGTCGTTGGTATTTGTTGAGGAACCCTTTTTCCAGTCATATTGGTCTCAGTAACAGTTTGTGAATTCCACAGAAATTTTGTTGTTGTTAGATGGGCGGATATGAGTGGATCACTAACTCGTTGCAGTAAGACTAGCATCCTAAGAAGGCTTCCAAAGGGCACAGTTTCAGGCAAAAAGCACGGCCCGTAGAGGGTTGGAAGACTGAAGATGGAGCCGGGATACAAATTTGCAAAAGAAACAGCAGTTCACAAACAGCCATGGGTAGGTTTTGGTACTAAAAGAGTATTGTAACGATTTCTGATAAAATTACAGTGTCCTATGAAGTGGCTGATTTGACCATGTACGAATAGCGTTTGCTGAAGCACCTAGCAAATGGAATTTAACACGCTGATTTGGGGGGGGGAGTATTTTGCTAAACCGCGAACCGATGCACACTATACACCCGTTCACATGCCTGTCTTCTTCCAGGAAATGTGCATAGAAAAATCGTATTGCACTCGCCGGCATTAATTATATCATTTTCAAAACTTGCGGCTTTTGCACGTTCCTAATGGTACCAAAATACCAAAATGTCTACTCGACAGGTCTAGCCAAACGGATAAGTACACAGGAAGAAGTAAATGCCTATCGTAAATAACTGGCAAATCAGAGGGTTATTTATCAACAATACGGACAACAAATAGTAGATAAGGATTGAGCAACGGTGGGTGGACACTCGAAGATAACGGAAACATTTAATGATAGAAACGCAAGTGCTGGAAACGAACTAGGACTTCTGATGTGTGAGAACTTGTGAGTAGAACAATATTTTTTTGAAACAACTACTATTTGTGCTTCCAAACATTCAGCAACGTTACTGATGAATCACAGTAGGAGAAATCTCTAGCCGCTGTTATGTTAATTAACAGCTCTTGACGAAGGTCGAAAAATCTCAAGTGACTGACGTAACCAGCTGATTTTTATCACCTCTTTTAGCTGATCCCTGGCCGGAAGTTCAACCCAGCGAGCCCCTTTTAGCCCCAAGGGAGAAACCCACTAGGCAGGGTCAAAACGGTACAAGCTCATGTTAGAAAGCAACAGACGTGAAGAAGAAATAATCATATTGAACGTTTTTGCCGTGCAATAACGAATTTAGTTTTTTCATCTATCAGTTCCATGTTGTACGTTGAAACCGCCTACCATGTCTTGTCCTGATGCGCTGTACTCGTTACAGTGAAAAGTACATCGGAACAGTCATCGTCTTACCACTACCCGGTCATTAAAATTAGTCAGTGTTTTTGTTCTGGCCTCATGTTCTTAGTCCTTGACTGGAATAGTTGAACAGAAGTCAGCATATATGCTAC
Organism: Opisthorchis viverrini; assembly: GCF_000715545.1. Lineage (NCBI taxonomy): Eukaryota > Metazoa > Platyhelminthes > Trematoda > Opisthorchiida > Opisthorchiidae > Opisthorchis > Opisthorchis viverrini. Next base: position 16,823 of record NW_008752346.1, read on the forward strand.
GAGTTGTTTGTCAGTTTCAACACGCTTAAGACAGGAATATGGACGTGAATGAGCACATAAGTTGAACTATATACGTAGAAAAATAACTTTGTCGCCTCAGTCCAGAATAATACCCGGCAAACAAACATTAGCTCGGTTAGCGTGAAATGACTGATGCAAATCACACCGATCACACAAAGACGAAAAACGAAAGTGAAAAGTTACTCTGAGATCACTGGTTAAGGGATGATATTTTAGCAAGATAAGACAATGCGGTCAAGAAGCTGCACGATATATCCTGTACGATTAGTGGAAAAAATATATATTGAGTACGATGGTAGGAGACCACATAAATTTCTACCTTCCACAGGATCTAGACTGCTCGTTAATTTTAGCCGTATAACAGACTAAGTGGCTTTCTTCGTTTAAATCTACCCAACGGGAAACTGCAAGCTGATCCGAGACACACGTAACACGCAGCATTTGAAACTTTCCATTGCATGAGCTACGGTGCAAACCCCATTTTAGTACTAGATTGTATTGGCTGAGTGAATAAACAGGGTTGTGTTCTCTTAAATCTGCGTTTAGTTTCCGCTGATATTTGGTTTTAATACCGATACTTTCAATGCCAATACTTACACATGCAGTATTATGTAACCAACGACAATTCCTTCGGTAGGAGAGCTATGTATTTCTAGGTAAGGATAGTACCAATTGTAAAGAGCACAAATAACATGAAAATCAATCGAATAGTGCCAGCCAAACGACTAGGCGCCTTTTAAGGTGAGAGTACCATCCTCTCTGACTGAAAAAAGACCAACAACGAGCCCTTTTTGTAAAAACCAACATCACTTAAATGGGAACATCACATTTAAAATCATCTTCGGGGTTTCATAGTTGACTGCCACCAGGATGCGAAGTTTCTTCTTCGTCCGGAGGAGTTTCGTGCACACAGTACATTTGGCAAGGCGCCACATTTATTGCATAGTTATTTCCACAGAACGACAATACTCGTGATGCCCATGGCTAAGTACGATCTTGTTTCTATTTCTCATACCCATTGTTATGTAGAAACTGATAACCCATCCACTGAATACTCACAGCGTTTGAATTACATGCCTTATGTCCTCGTAAGGAACTGATCAGAAGGGGAATTAACCAAATCAACACGTCTTCCATCACCGCAAACATCCTTCAACTGTTTTAGGATTATATTCCCCAAACCTGCATGCTATAAAAAGGCATGCTATACCAGATGTTTGCTATCTAGCTGAGGATCATGAATACACCAGTACAATATTTAAGGTATCTTATTCCTCTTGTTTCCGTCATAAGGACGCGTACACTCAGTGTTTCACGGAATTGTCCACCATAGAAATCAGCGTGCACCAAACACTGTGTTGTACGTTGATCACAGCGAACAAATTCATTGATTTAACTTCAAAACGGATTTCTAACAAAGCCGCCTTTTATTGTAGGTGACGTCAGCTTGGTGCCGGTTAACAGGGAATAATTGGGATGATCTCATCTCCGTCCTGTGTTCTTATTACTTCACCGCCAGTGAAAGAGCTGCATGCAATAACTATCCTCGCTTACTTCCTGGATCTTTCCGTAACATGCCAAATCCTAGAGTACTGAGAGAAAATTAACTGTTAATTACGTGACCGTCCTCTTGCTCCCATAACAGGGATTCTGACGGACGGGTACACATCATTCAAGTTCCTTTGAAAAACTATACCTGATCTGCTTTTTAGACGTTAAGAGTGCCCTCAATTATTCTCATATGAAAGCAAACGTTCCCCTGCTTGGATACCAATAGTTTAAGTTCATCTATCGACTATGAGTCTGATAGGAAAACTCAGTCTCAGGCGGTAGTGGTAGATGACCTTTTAGATGAATGCTACAAAGGTTAGCAGGAAAACTCCTTGCACTAAACACTATCTTGGGTCACGTTGGTGTCAGCCTGAAATTTTACTTAGAGCAACCTGTAACTTGGCTGAAACGTCCACCAAGTTGAGAGTGGCGCCGTCCATAACCTGCAGGTATTATCGTTCCAACCTCTGATAGTTGTTCGAATCGGGGAGGATTCGGACACCCTGAAAGTAAATACTGAGTAGCATACTGGGTAGCATACCCTCTGTAAGCAATCCTTATAAAATGTAGGTAGAAATAACTAATACGTAGGTTATATATTGTTGAATTCAGAGCTCTCCAAAGGTTTTCGAGCAGATGAACGCCTTAATGTACGACCTGAATCTGCAGGAACCGTTTGCTTTTACATGAAGCAGCAATGAGCTTCAAAAGGACAAAGGAGTTGTTCCGATTCTGAGGACGTTTATTAATCGAAGTGACTATCACCCACGCGAAATTCAAATAAGCCCCAATTAAAATTCTACGGCGAATGTGGTTAAACCTTTTACGCATAACATTCATCAATATAATCGACTTTAATCACTCCTGATGGCAGTTAGAAACCGTTCCGATAGGTGGGCGTAGGCCTGTTCTTTGAGCTGAGTAGACTTAGCAACAGTGTCCTTATATTACCACCCCGATTGACGACAAGAACTTCCCTTCCTAAATCGCAAACACAGCAACAGCGGTCTTTCTTACTTCCTCCACAAAGCTGAATTTAGGTTTTTGTTTAATCAGAATCAGCTTTGCCCCTTGTCAGAGACGGAAGGCAAGTGTACTGGTGACATGTTGGAAAATTTTTAGACCAGTTAGTCAACCCACAATGCACGACATTTTTGTAGGCCTCGATTCTAATAAAATCTAGTACAGGCTGGACAAAGTGCTTTTGTTCTAGAGGATTGCCCCCAGCAACGTAACCAGTGTCTTACGATGAAACGTTAACCGTGGTAAACGTTTACGTACGATCAATACAGCAAATAAGTAGATAAGTTTTTTTCAGCACAGCATCAGTTATAGTGAGTGTTTCGTCCAATAAAATCATAAACAGATGAGAGTACGAAATATCCGTCCAGAGATCTTAAAAGCGTCACAGGTGGTAGAAAAAACGACAATTCTAAGGCCTCATTGAGTCCGAACAATACCTGGGTGCAGCGTGAGATCAAACGTGTCTGCATGTATGTTAAAATGCAAATCCCTACAAGGTAATTCAACCTCATATCTAGAAGGATGGTCAACGCAAAATATCGTACACGCTTTATAAAATCAGCCAGATAAAGACCAAACAGCTAGGCTGCGTCCATCCAAATATGATAATGGCTGTTTCGAATAGTGTTTCATACATCAGCTCACAGACAAACAAAACTATACCCCGATGTTCCGCCAACGAACTTGTGAAGCAATCAGCCTTTCAACATATCTGGACAACTAAAAATAGCGCGTTTCCTATCTGCTAACCAGATCCCAATGGGGGCGACAAAAGTGAAAAAGTGGCCTCTGACGCGAACGCATATTTCAGCAAAATTATTTAGACATTTCTCACTTCCATCCTTGGTTATTCGCCCAGAAAGTTGGCTGCTTTTTCCAAACTTAACATTTCCAATGAAATATTGATCGACCCCATTGCTATGCTGAAACGTGCCACAGATTATCTTGTTGTATCTATCAGTAGTGCAGTGAAACTGATCGAAACTATAATTTTTCTTTTTGAAATAAAAAGATTACGCCTCTGTGTACGAGGGCTTATCTTCACAAGTGTCTTTGTGATAGCAACTAGGGTATTGCAACGAAAACTCTGCCTGTTGGTCTGTTCGACGAGCTTGGCTGTTGGGTTGCCTGGCAAACAGACCGACAACCAAGTAGCGCACCCGGGTTAAATATAGCCCGTCTAGCAACCTGCCCTTAAATGACTTCCTCTTTAGTGAGACAATATGGTCCTGCGTGGTCATCGCAATGGTAGACTGTTCTTCCTCGTATAAGGCAAACCCTTCTGTTGGGACCGAGAAGAGGATAAACAAGAGTAAAGTATAACTGTCTCTTTAGACCGAAGGTTGCCTGACAGACTATGTAACTGTTGTACTTCTCTCCTTTCGTTGATAGCTTGTTGCAACTTAGACTCATCGTTGAGCCTTAAGCTGGGTTCAAGATGATCATTTGAGGTTGTGATTTATATCAGGGTGCTTCACGATGAATCAGTTGTCATATTATAGCTAATGAACACCTGTGACTGCAGTTGGCTCTGCGACAAGAACAAGGCGTCAAGGTTTTATGACAACCAGGCTGTAACTATCAGCGTTCGATATGTGAAATTTTTAGAGTTTAAAGATTATGCAAAGTGACCTCTATGTGTCTCAGTGGCTAGCAATCGTGAACCTAGATAGATATGCGAAAAAATATTTTGGCCTCCTCGTGTGGTAAGTGTAACGTGCGAAAAATGCTTGGATTTTAGATAATCACTTTGGGGACTAATTATCCATCCTTCGTTGTGTTCCTCCTCCAGTTTAGCTATCGCTCACATCACATCGAATTTTCCATACAATCTTAGACTTGGTCACCGGTCCGAAGTATACTTCATTTGTTATTGTGCGCAGTGTCGCCTTTTTACATCAAAGTACTCACAAAATACCAACGCCAGAATGATAATATATCACTGTTCAATTGCTTAAAACGCTGCTTTGTATAAACCATAGCATTAGTTAAAGTGGGTGTTTACTGGTGTCAGAAACCCCCAAAGGTTTACTCGTGCTCTGAAGACCTTTGACCACTCTGATCTTTCTGTTTATTACGGAGATCGGACGCCACTTTCCTTATGTGACACTTTCCGAAGGATACTTTACTGACCGTGCCAGATACAGTAAATGGCAACAGGCGAAGGACTCAAGTGAAACTTTACTCAAATGAAAGGATGGCTTATCTGTATTCTGAATTCACCGACATTAGCACCCAATTTCCGGAAAATCATTAATTATCTGATAAATAGCTTACAATAATTAACAACCACGGTATGAACGATGGTTGCAAAAAGGGGCCATAAAAGCTTTAGGGAGGAAACGTCCAGCATGATGGAGTTTACTGGAATGTTAGGCCAAAAGTGTGGCTGGGTGTATATTCTCAGTTCATACGTTCGAATCGAAGGCTTTTCAATCTAACAATCTGAACTATTTGACTGCCACTGTCTCACTGGCCCGTACCGAATAACTCCACGTTTTATTGACGCCAATTCGCCCACGTTAATTAATTTCACTGTAAACAAAATCGTAGATTGTTCCAAAACTTGGAAATCCCGTAGATGTAGATTCGCTAGCCTATTTTGAGGAAACACGATGTTAAAAATTCATCAAATGCACTGACTTTTTTGTTGTTTCACCTAGTCTATTTAATGCGTGGCTTTTTCAAAACTCTTGACAATCCTGCGCGAATTTATTTTGCTACTTGTCTACCTATCTGTAGGTTAGTATTTGTGCAATTCAGTAGCGATACTGTTTCTGTCACCTCAGTTTTAACAGTATTCAGAAAATAATAGCAAATGTATACGCAGTCAAGTGTATGAGTGTGGTAATTACAGCCAAGTAAGAGCAAACGAAATGAGTGCTGCAATAATATTTTGCTTGGCTTACTTGGCCCCAACATTTAGGATGAATAAAACCATTGGTGCGCGCTATGATTGTGTTTTTGGAACTAAGGGAATGGGCCAGTTAGTCAGTCTGGTTTTATTATACTTTTGACCAAAAGAGAAGCACGTAACTGGAATGAACTACATTCACCTACATTTTGCTCACCGAAAAAAAATAGTATACTGAGTGAGCGTTCACTGTTCACCATGCTGAAAAAAATTAACTTTACAGCTGGGTTGCTACATTATGTGTTATTAAACTATCAGGTGATTCTATTATTTCAGTGGGAGCAAAAGGACAACCCTGGAGGTGGCGCGTCATTTCGTCCATGCTTATTGTAACGAAACCTCCCATTTCAAGTTAATGTGTAACCTCTGATTCAACGAGTTAGCACATGGGAGATTGCTCTTGTGTTAACCTAAGCTACGTTACGACACCTGCCCTCTGTCACCATTATTGGAAAAAATAGCAACCTCCTTTTTAACAATAAATTGGAATCATTTAGATAGAAAATGGCGTCTTGGTATATTTCGTGATCATTATGGCGCTCAAAATCAATGTGCCAGTACCAAACACCGATAGCAAATTGTCACACCCACGAGAAGAGAGTGTCGTATCAGAAGATGAAGAAAACAAAACAAGAGGAAGTAGGAGAAGTACATCAAGTCCATCAAGTCCACAAAACAACCAACTGATCACGTTTGAGTACCATGTTCAGGTAATGCTAAGTAGACCCAGATAAGTAGACACGACATCTTCCGCGTACCTTACCCGACAAAAAACTATTTAAATGTATAGCTGACAGTTGCTTGCGTTTCGTGTTCTTTTGAGTTTACAGTTGCAGCTGAACAGACAAGAAGTTCGAAACGATCCCACATTAGTCAATGTGTGACACTGGCTTCAGAGTGAGTAGACGTCATAACGTGCCTCCCATTCAAATGGTTTACCAGGAATAGCTTGGAGTGAAAAACGGCATATCATCTAAGCATGTGTGATGTATATAATGTTAACCTTATCCTAATAAGCCATATCCGCAACTCTGACAATTCTGATTTATTGTCATACGCTCACTTAGAGCCTAAAATCAGTTACGGGGGCTTCGGCTGACAGAATCATACTTTACAACTGTGAATCAGCTATATTCCTGCACATTCTATTGATGTACGTTCATTTACTCAATTAAACCTCGTTTCTGATGTCATAAATGATGCAAGTTCCTGAATACTGACCGCCCTGTCTTAGTATGCTCATAAACTTCCCCTGGCGTTGCGCATTCCTGTTTAAAATACACACCATGACAACAAAGGCGCGAAACGTCAGAAATTCGAGTCATTTACATGACAATTTTGAAAAGCCGCATCCTCGTTTTAACCAAAGACCACTTTTGATATCCTTTTTAATGTGATTGTGCAGGATTGTGACATTTGTGTTCACGGAGTCGGAAAAATTACAGTCATTCTTTTGTATGCTTATTACTCAGCTTTCTGTTCTCTGTCGAGTTCTGATGAAAATATTGGGACATCCTAGTCACTTTATATGTACGTCTCATTTTTGACAGTATGATAGACATTTTGATGAGCTCAGTAATTAGACAAAGTAGTCCATACAATACTGACCGACGATTCTTTATCCAGGATTATTCCGACGCTTAGACTCCTGCTCTATTTTGTGGAAGTACATAAATATATTGTCCTCACAGTGGAACGTGAGGTAATGGAAGGGCTTTCTGGAGGTTTCCACTGGTTTCAAGTAGACTTGTGTAATACAGTCTTAACTTCATCACAACAAAGTATTGACAGCCTGAGGAGAACTTGTAACTGCCAGTTGATATTTCGTGCTGTAAGTGAAACGAAATTATGCAGAAAGACTAAGAAGCAGCGTGCAGCTGCTCCATTCTTGTTTGGCATCATGAATAGTGCGCATCGCACGATAGTCCTGTGGGGGGTTCGAACCACGTTATGTGGATTCCTTGAAGGACGCACAAGTGGAGCTATTTCTTGTCCAGATGGGAGCTTGTCACACTGCGGACTGGGACGTCGAGGACGAACTGTTAGGTGTTCAACTACTGGCCGAATTCGAAATCCCTTGCAATTTCGTCGGATTCACACTGCTCATGACTGCCAATAAAGGTGAAGCATGGCCGTACATTGCTCCTCAAATTTTAAACATAGATGCGCTTCGCTTATAGGACAAATACATCCATTTACATATTAAGTTTGTGTTAAGTGGATACTTGACTGTATCCCAACTGAAACTCTCGTGTGTGACATTTTAAACCGGATGCGCTGTAAACAGTCAGCCTGATTTTTCATTTGGGACGATATTCGAGATGCTTCAGTGTATTTTCTCTAGGGAAGATCCTACCAATTAGGGTGCTTGTGAGGCTTCGTCAGTCAACCATATTCTTCTTGTGGTTGATCAGGTAGGCGCAGTCCAGAGTTTTTGTTTTACTTGATTATCATCATCAACAACAGCACTCTCTTCGGCGAACGATGGCTAGGCATAAGCAACACATATCCCACCAACGCAGTTTCTGATGCTGTACACATTCTTTAATGAAAGCACCCATTACACAACCGAAAACTCGCTTTCTGACTGCCTATTTGGGATACGCCGACGTCAACCCACACGAGCTATGGTTCTGAGACACTAATTGTACAACACCTGAGGGCGTTTCAGTTCCGCTGCCCGAACAGGCCAAGTCTAACAGCCATACAACAAAACAGCCCGCACTGTAGCTTGATACACACGTCCCTTGAGATTCAGGGGTACAGCACTTTGTTAAGTTAAGTAAAATTGACTGCAGACTCGGCTCAGTGTCGCCAGTCATATTCCTTACGAAGATTTGACACGCCATCTTGATTATCGCACCAACTGAAATGTGATGCGGACTTTGTGCAGCGTATTTAGCTGAAGAATAGCATAAGAGAAAGATTATTCTCGGATTCAGCTGATTCCTCGCGAATTGCATATGAAATAACATAGGGTCAAATGAATAGGCTTGTGAACTGCACAAACCTGATGTGCCCTAATAGGGGCGAAGCTTATCGTGGATGGTGAAAGGATTTTCAAGAACGTTATGATTAGTTGGTTCCGCCACGGGAAAGTCAGTATGATTTTTGAACTTATGCTGGCTTACAACCCGCTCAGCCATGCTGTCAAATTTTACAGTGGCGTCATACGTATGTAATGAGTGATTCTTTTGGTTTGTTGCTACCCCTTGCCCACTTCACCCGTAAAATTTAGCAGGTAACTTGGGCTGTAATGACTACTGATTATTGCATGAATTCATGATGCATTTGATCTGTTGGAAACCATGGCAACCAAGTTGTGTTCGCTGCACTCTTTGTGCTGGGGTGGTCGTATTAGAAGGCACAGTGCACTGTTTCTCTTGTGAACAGTGTGTGTATTCAATAGTGCTGACCACTAAACCGTCACCCACCAGCCTTTAGGAAATGACCTTTTCCAGTGCGTACTGCGTATGCTACTCTGTTTTGCTCATATGATATGCGTCATCTCAATATTTCACACTTCAGTACACGCACGCTTGGTGTTTTTCTCTTATTCAACAGGTAGAATGAGAGCTCAGTAGCACAAAACTCAACCAGGCAGTCCAGAATCGCAGCCGCTTACACAAAACGGGTATTTTTAAACACTTTGTCTTATTTAGACCGGTTATCTGGTAGCCGGAGATTTGGACTTCGGGTTATTGAATGGTAAATTAGAGTCTCTTAGAATTGCTTGAGTTCATTTGGGTGGGAGTGTTTGTGCTTGCCTTTTCAGTCTTCGGTCAATTTTATCAGGGTATCACTGTGTCTGAGCTGGTTAACAAAGTGAAGTGCTAATACAACTGACCCTGGCATTCTGACAGAGAGCAGCGACATAGCCCGTGTACGACTTGCTGGCCTCTTCGTGACTCACTGCACCACCAGTTTTGTTGAATCAAGAATAAGTTAACCAGGGTACCTGGATGATGTTCTGCAAAGCAGCGGCGGCCTGTTAACCAGATGTTCTCCAATATCATATCACCTGATAACTCCATTCAAATCACATTTAACGACAAAACTGACAACAGGATAATAGCTTTTCTTGACTGCATAGTTTCTGTATGACCGTACTGTCAGACAACCCTCAATCAGACCTCTATCTGAAATTTAGTTCTGTCCACTTATTGAATATTATTTAATTAGCGATTTGTGCACTGATCTGCGTAAGCCTTGTGCTCATCCGTTATCAACAGAGGGTGAAGTAATTCATAGTAACTCTGCTCTGGAAGCAATGTCTATCCTACAAATTTTATGCATCGTAAAATGCGACCAAAATGCTCACACAAAATGGTCAGGTAATTAGCTGATCCCCATAGACAATAATGCGATTCCCCACTGACAGTATTTCATGAGGTATTCGATGCGCAGTTCAGGACACCAATATCCGCACCACTGTGTGGATGAGCAGCAACAATCAGCTTATCTGAAAAAAACAACCAGACCCATAACTACAAGATCGGCTGCGTCCTCTGAAACTGTATGGACAATGCACACCAGTCTACCACAAAAGGTCAAAGTCAGAGAACACATGCGACATCCCAAGTTGCTTCGAGAAAGCCGTATGACTTAAGCAAAACTGAGTAGAACTCATCGGCTGAACATTGTGGATAACCCGAGAAGTTGCAGGTCGACCGTGATAAAAATAATTCGTGAGCATTAAATGATTTTGCGCCGAACCTATAGCTGTCACCATGGCGTCAGCGACTTGTCTGTCCAGGCTAGCCGACTCCTTAAAATGATAAAATAACATGAAACGAAGGAGACGACGTCCGTCCACCAATAAACACATGCAACGTCCACACAACTCAACTATCACTGCACACATTAGCTAATTTTGCTGTCTCTCGGTAATACACCATTCGTAATAATTACTTTAAAACAGTCGGTTTCGGTAGACGAAACATGGAACTTTTGGTAAATTCAACTTGATGCACCTGCTGAAATTCCACCGACAGCTGACTACCAGGTTCACGCTGGTCTTAGTCACGTGGTCTTAGACCCAGAAATCTGAGAAAATCAATCCACGACACCAACATTACTTTGTCTAGGAGTTCGCCTTTGAGCTCAAATCCATGAAGAAATCGCTAGAATTAGAGATTCACTTCCATCCATTTTAGTTACTACCATATTGACACTTCTTCTACACAGTACGTGTTTAGCGAATCTACAGTTCCGGCAACTTTATCATGAATATACTCTGAAGTTTAACCTGTTAAATTCGAAGGTCACGTTTCTCAGCATCCTGGGATTGTGATGAGTTAGTGTATTTCCGAAGAGGACGGAACTGACAGTGTTCTATCTGCGGACTTTGAACACTCGTTGAATCCTCCTTACATCACACGAATCAGCGAAATCTCAAGATGGCCTGTTTGTCACACTTTGCACAGAATTCCAATATGCTACCGCATCGTCTCTAGTTCCTGTTATTTTGTCAAGGACATGAGCTTACAGGAGGGAGACTAATTGTTGGCCGTGCAATCTTCAGTGTTCTCCATAACCATGAGCTTTAGTTTGGCTATTGTAGTGACAAATATGTTTTGAGGGGGCTACAGGGTGTTTCTCCGCCAGGACAGCATGTCCTTTGTAGGGAAATCTGGTGCCTGGACAAAAAAATCCGCAGTACATTATGATCCACTAAGCTGTATGATCACTCAGGCTGCGGTGACAACGGGCCAATTAAGGATGATAAATCTCTCAGAGGTTCCTCTTGGAGCACATCTTGAATTCGTTTCGGCTGTAATGATTCATAGACTTTTAAAAGCCATTTTTCTTAGACAGGGTGACCAGTGGCAACCCCATTGCCTCCGTTGTGAACATATATGCCATATACCACAAGTATCCCAGATATCCGGATATCATCCACATGTGAGGTTGACGGTAGTAGAGCAAGCGTCTAATTTTTTTCCAAACGCGCCTCTTGAGAGACGGTTTCGATGGCATCCTTAGATAAGGCCAAACAATGCGTTGTTTTACCAAATGGCCGCTACACTCAACTCCATTTTAACTGATTGAATGTGATTTCACTTAGTGTTCAGTCATTTGATATTTTGTTATTCCCGCGGGAATAAACATAATCCCCTGGATGAACAAGCTTGTAGTGCTGTGTCAAGAGTGCTCTTAAATAGGTTAATCAAACGCTTATACAAATAAAGTAGAAAAAATTTCATGAACGCTGATAAACTTAAAATTTTGTTTCCTTTGTTTGTTTTTAGTATATTTGTTTGGCACTTGATCAGAACCACGCATCATATCAGCTACATATTTTCTCCTTCAATATTCATCTACTGATCCTTTGATTAGAAATCGATAATTTTTCAGTCGAAACTTTCAATCAAACGATTTTTGTGAACTCGAAACATTATCAGCCGATGTTTAGGCCAGATCAATATTTGAAATCACTTTATTTTTTGAAATTCTCTGAGTGTCTTACTGTCAGGTTTCACAAACAACAATTTTGGTTTGATGTCCGGAATTTACACTTCGAAAATTACCGAATTCTACATTCCGATTCTTCTATATAAATAAACGCTTTGGTTACAATACGCAGCCTCAGAAACGAAAACATTAGATTAAATTTCTTAGATTAAATTTCAGTCGGACAAAAGAAAATAGTTCCAGTCATGCGATTCTATTCACCCCAACCTCAAATTGTCCACTCAGCGGTCCACGAGCAGTACACGACAAACACGCACGTTTGTGTTTTGTCAAAGTTCCTTTTGAGTGCATAGTTTTGAGACATATGGTCGAATTTCGACATCCCGTGCAATTTTTACTAGTCTGAAGTAGGGCATTCCTGCTCGTTTGGGGAACACCTCGTATATGTAATTGGAATGCGTGCCATGCCCATGACTTAATGAGTCTCGGCTAGGTATGGTGAAACTGCGCTTAAGCTATGTTTCCTACAAACATCAGTCAGTGGCACTGAAATGTGTTCCTTAAAGCATATCTTGTTGTGCTACCACGATATGCTGTTCGAAATGTGCATGTCAATGGGTGAAAACAGAAGCTGATGGAAGTTTTGTAGTTTATCTTTCAAAGGGTACTTTATTGTGGGACTGGGATAAAAATTTATGTGCAGGAAATAAACCATACATATCATATCAATAGGATGCTTTCGCGTTATTGTAATCAGTTCAACGTGAAAGAATAACGTGGACATGTTTTTCAGCCGAGTACTAGTTGGCCCCTAGCCAGGCAAACAGCGAAATTTTTAGTACGAATCTTTCCACAAGCCTTCATTACCGTTTCAGTCCAAACTCTAAGTAAATTCCACTTTTACTGCACTAAAACAAAGCCACTAAAGTGAACATTCTGGCTTTCCCAAGCCTGCTCCTTGTGAACTCTGCTCTTTGAAGTTCTGTTGGCCTAGTCAGAAATGAAATAAGCTCAGGTGGACCTCGGTCTTTTTTTAACTTAATGAGACACTGTTTGTTAATGACTATCGCTGAACGTACCTGCTAGCTATACTGGTGGTCGATTCTTAGGTAATGCTCAACTCTAAAAACAAAGTATTGCCGAACCAGTGAAAAAAAACCAACACAATTTACAAGCTTCACAATTTTTGGATGTCTCTTTGGAATGTTTCACTCACGCATTTATTGTTTGCGTGTTGAAACAAATTATCCGCAGACTTGATATTAAGCTTCGTCGGTTCCACTTTGTGTTTTGTAAAGAAGCAGATTCAACGTGCTAACGTGAGAAAAACTATAACTGGGGCAAAATGTCACTGGGCCTCGAGTACACACATACCAAACTGTTGCTGAGGCGCTACGGGCCTAAACTTTACAAGCTCAGTCTCATGTTGATTGAAAAATCAAAACGTCACACAGCAAGTATCCTGTATTAGGCGTTTTTCTCACCCGCCAACTTAGTTTCTAGTGTCCTAAATTTTAGCGAATAATTGCTACACTGATGACAGTCACACATGGAAGTTTTAATGACCCGGATACAATCATTCAAAGGATATATAATCGGCCATCGTGTACTTCTTTTACGCAACTTATTTTTACAGATGAGAATTGATACATGGTATATTAAACTGTTTTACGCAACATTCAGATTGATTTGATAACTTGAAAACTGAATATTCTCAAAATTCTAAACGTGTGGACTTAGTGCCAGCCAGTAGCCAATTGCAGATGGGAACATCGGTAATCCGTTTTCAACCAATCACATGTGCCTGTTCTGAATGAAAAATTTGACAATATTTCAGCCTGATTTTGAGGGTAGAGTTAGCATTAGTCTGTTGTTTTCCAGGGAATTTATGTTATAATTATTCTGTGTGCAGATTTGGACTTTTGAGTGAACAATGAAAATTCCCGCCAAGTATGATGCTCGACTCGAGTGCCGATGGATACTGTCATATTGTGGTAAGTTGATATTATCACAAATCCCCGTCTGGGGTCTTTTTGTGGAGCCCAAAAATAATCATTGCCAAAAAAGCCGGATCCGCATTTGTCCATGCTTGACTCGAGAACAGAGTAGTTTTCCAAAAAAATCACACTAACCTAACCATATCACCAATTCTGCTTATAAATTCCAATTGACATCCAGGTAATCATTTTTCTTATTCAATCCGTTTTGGTGTGGAAAGAACAGCAACACTGCTAATTTGTGCGACTAGTTCAGAACGCATTCAGAACACACATTCATTAGAGAATAGCAATGGCTCCTTTCATCACAAACAACGAAATCAGAAATAAAACTACCGTGGAAAATTTTCTCTGACACTGTCATCTTTGGAGGCATTAGGATGTGGGCAAGGAATTTCATCACCTCCTTTGATTTCAATGAGGAACGTTTCCCAGGAAGAGTGGTACGTCTGTGTGTGATTGCACTGTGGATTCACTAACCAGGGTTTTGGAAACTCGCTATCGGAAAGCAGTTTGATAAATGCCCTGAATATGCACCAGTTTCCAGATCGGCTAACTAAGCCAGGAGTTTGCAAACCCAGAATATTATCTGCTAAAGAAACCGTTCATTCCCATATTTTTCCTATGGACGTCGGATTCTCACTGAATGTTTCCCTCTTGGAGTGGATTATTACTATTCGTGGATCATAAGTTTGTCAACAATGGACACAGCAGAGATCCCGTTTTTTGAGCTTACTGAGTTAAGCTATGAAGTAAGGCGTCGATTTTAAACCACTATCAAATGGCTCAGCGCCTTAATCCTGCTAAACCATCTGCGGTCAACATTTATCTGGTGATACGAATCACTTAGCTACCGGTATGCAACTGTAATTTATTTGGCTGGAACTGCTGCCCAGTGGTGTTTATAACAGGGATGTTACTCATAAAATCCTGTAAACCATACCTGATATGATTGTCGTTTGGGAAAATGAAAGCAAGGTTTGATTGAGTACTTCGCACTTATTAAATTTATCGCACTTCCGGAAGGACTAATCTCGCGAAAAATAACACTTGTTTAGCGTTCTCTTGATGTCATTAGTTTGTCTCCAAGGGTTTAACGCCTCTGCTGCAATAAATGTACTTCTTTTACGAGTGGACCTCCTCGTGCCCAATGTGCCTCGGATGAATACATTGATTTCTACGGATTTTTACATCTAGGTTCATGAAATCCCCCAAAAACAAACTCCTCAAGCTCATAAATATGATGACCTCCTGTTTAAATAGATTGGATTAAACTATACTGTCACTAATGACTGTAGTACTAAGCTATACAATAAATCATCTCCACAATGATTTTCAAATATAGTCATTTTAATCGGCATTCCGAAAACACCAATTTTTGTCAAGCAGGAAGTCTCAGAACACACGAATTTTACGCTGGTTGGCACCTTGCTTATCACTCAACACACAAGAGGTCACGAATATCGGTAAGAAGGACAAGAGGATGCAACTCTGAGTCAACGGAACGCCCGTAGGAAGGATATTCAGAAGAGTCACGAAAACCGTAAATTTAAATAGTCTATGACAGTGAACTGTGAAGGCTGGAATTAGCTAGGTTCATATGGATAAGAGGTCTTGGAGGGCTTATTATCCGCAGAACAGAATAAGTCTCCCATCGAATGAGAGCTCACCAACTCGTGTCCATCCAAATTGCGACGGTAAACATGCTACGATAATTTGTCAATCAGCTATCCTAGGTAACACCGTTGCCTCGATACGCATATCTGCATAAATGGGTGCGAGAACATTGACTCTTTATACCATTTATGCCATAAAGTGGGGAACTTCAGTGCTTTGCGACTTAACACAAAATGTAAACATTTACGTAATTTTATCAGTTGTTGACGGGAAACTCAAAAGTTTACGATAAATGCACATGCTGCCATAAGTAGAAAAGAACAAGGCAGTGAGCTATGTAATGCGAGAGATATCAGTTTAGCCAGTTGCACACAATATCAATGTTTTAGCTTTAGCGAGATGACTTCCAGAAGTTTGAGAGTGGGTTACCAGGCCCCTGTCCAAAAGACCTTAGTGAGCATTTCGGGCTACTTCACCACTTTTCAGAAATACCAGTTGGTTCTGGTGATGTGCGTGTTAATGCTCTGTTGATAAGCTGTTAGTTAACGCGTAAAGCTCAACCAAACTCTGGAAACAAAACTGACAGACATTTATCCCGGTGTCTGAGATAAACAGCGTTTGCACTGACAGATAAATTTGGCCTAGAACTGCTTTGATATCTATACGTGGAGAGGAGCTTCATTGACGGTTTGATTCTGCTGTTCGCCGGTATGGTGATCATGAAAACTGGAGAACGTATAGCGAAGCCTAGATTGGTTTTTTCGGAGGAAATCTGGTTCTAATAAAGATGAAAATTTAAATAAATTTAAAATGTGCTGGCAAAAACGCAAATAATTTTCCCACAGTCTACATATAATAAAATCGAAGACCGAGAAATAATGATAGAAACTATTTGAAGTTAAAAAGGGAAATCTTTTGTTGTCTTTTGGAGCCATGTTGACTGTCAATAACCGACCGTCGGGAAAGGAACACGACAAAAGTGTTTCCGTAACCTAGCTGCAAAATAGAAATTGACGCAACATACCAAAAGCAGTCTGCCACCACACTTTCCAGAAAGTCACAAATTCAAGTTTTCTTCAGTGAAATGGTTTTTAAGGTTTTGATGTTTAGATAATTAACGGGACATGCCCTAATATCTTCAGAAGAACTTCATTCAAGACGTTCCCCAATATGCTGCTTTCTGTGACCATCACCGCGCCACAAAACTACTGAATTTACCGGGCAAGCTTTCCTCTTAACTTCGCCACAATCGTTGGTAACTTGCAAGGTCGCTCCTCTTATAGAGTGCCATGAATCTTATAGATCTCTGGATTCTACAGGGAAAGCCCAGTGCACTACGCTGCCATATCAAAAGTAAGAAAAGTATTCAGCCTGCTGCAGTGTGAACAAACTGAGTCAGCCGAAAATTCTGACGTGGGAAAAACAGTTGTGCTCGGGATCCAATTCGATAGTCGTTTGACTATACTGATGCTCAGAATAACACTATGAACCCAGTCTCATTTGGATCGCTGCATTCTGCCATCTATTGGAAGTTTTCTTGCTTGTTTATTCATTGACGTCCATAACTAAAGTCCGCCTTAGTAATGCTTATCGACAACAAGAATTTCGATCCCGCAACTGCAGGACTGCTGGCATATGTATGGACCTGTTTCAGTATTTTGGTTAACTCTGGGTGCTGGGCACACGGGAAAGGCTTCAAGTGAATTGTTACAAATGGAACTTTTTTTACAAACGATGTAGCTTCAAATGATGCAACCAGAGATGCCACAACATTTATGTGATAATTTTCGTGTTTCAAACTGGTAAAGACAAGATGAGAAATCTGTGTAATATAGTTTGTTGGCTTACTTTTAAACCTACAAGAATTTCATGCCCTCTGGAAAAATACCAGGAGTTGCTTCGAGCTCGTATGTCATCATATATTACTTCATATCGCCCAGATTTATGCCTCCTATTTAGCTTCTTTACCCACTTCTCAAATAGCACGGACAGCAAGCAAAGCCTTTGCATGTTTGGTCAAAAAACGCACTCAAGTGCCCGCGATTTTATTTAATAGGATATAGTTCATTCCGATACCTTACAACTTATCGGTAGATTTTTATCTGAACCAATAGCTTTATGATGCGATGCCACCTTCCAATCCTTGGAACTAATAGTAGCTTATAATTTTTCGGTGCCTTCCATAACCTTGTAACCAATGCGTCACGCATCGTTAACATACCCAACTGAATTGCAAGATCCTGCCAATGAATTTGGTTGCCGAAACGCTCCACCAACGAGTACTGTACTTTAACTTTATGCTGGCCAAAACAAAGGTCTCGTCGAAGCGGAAAGCTCATTTTTCAAAAAATTCTCGTCGATGACTTGTATGCGTCTCAAGTTTCTTCTGATCAGACTTTTGTGAGCTTCTTTTTAATTTCGAATGCACTGATGATGAGGGCTCTCCCTTCCCTGGACATGCCGTAGGCCACTGTGGATTCGGCTTCATTCTTGTCGATACTATTTTCAACGGACCTGTTAGCTCCTTCCATTTTAAACGCCCACTGACTAAAATTTATATGCTTCAAACTTGAGGAGTTGAGCCATATATTCAACGAATGGAGTCTCCTACGGTGGCTGATACAACAACCGATTTTATTCCAAGGTGATTTTCTTTGTTTCCTTTTTGTGTTGATGTAATCTTGTTGAGTGCTTTTCTTTAATTTTTTGCCTACCTTTCTTTTTAATAAGATAACTCTTACTAGATAAGATTCAGTCTACAGCTGATGTTATTTCTCCTCCGATTAATTACTATATGTCTTCTAGTTTGTTCACAGAAATGAAGTGATAATCATCCAAAATACTATTGTACCACTACCTGGCGATTTTTAATTTTGTGCATGGTACCTGTAACCTGAGAATTACCAGCTTTGATAGCCTAAACAAATATGCCGAAAACCTCACTCCCTTTTCCGCTGTATCGTTGAATTTAGACGTCCTGCCTTGTTGGACTAACTTTTGACATTTTTCGCTACCCCAAGTTGCCAAGTGATGAATAGCGACAAGTGAAAATATATTTTTATAACTCAACTTTTGGGTCCTCATGGATGACCATCAGGGGCAGTTATCCTTGTTCTTTTCACCTCTCGACCAAGTTTGTGACTGCTGACACAAATACATTAGTCCGGTCTTTTTCTTCACACGGTTCTAGACTGAATATGTCGTATCGAATCCGTAAAAGCTTGAGAAGCTTTTGTAGGATTATGGATCAGTTTAGTAAAGGCAAAGTGTTCGGAGGCCACAGTAAGAACGGTAGTGACTCACGGAAAATTTAAATGACTGAATAACGTTCTGCACTCAGAATCAGCCATTTAAACAGCTCCATGTTCATCCAAATAATGCGAATGTTGGCTTTCTTGGTTTACTGAAAAAATAAACTGATCTGTTGGTTTAAATCTTCTCAAGCCTCGTACACTTTAGCAACACATCTACTCTGCGCTCCCTAATAACTCTTTCACAGGCTGGGAAGGTCAGATTGCCAGGTTGGAAGCGCTTTTGTCACCCACTATCCCAATAAAAGGTACTAAAAGAGCTCTCTGTTATAAACCTTAGAAATTTTCCTCTTTAATTTGTACAGATCCTACAACTTACGTAGCCACCGCTGACCTTATATTTTGACTGAAATTTGAAAAATGCAAATCTACCTTCAGCTCTCTCATAATTGTCATCCTTTACATATGGTACTTATTTACTTTACTTTTGTGGCAATTCACTACTGACGGGCTGTGCTGTACTTAGCAAACTTGTTTTGTTTGATCAACCCTAAAACCTGTATGTTTTCAATTCACAGGGGAACATTGACTTCTCGATACTTCCTTAAAGCGGTTAACTGTGTTCGCTTTGCTGTCAGACGCAAAACAGTTGGGTCGAATTGCAAATTAAGGCATAGATTACGCGGCATTCTGATGGCCAGAAAACTGGAGAAATGAAATTCCCTGATGAAACGGCACTTTTCACTGGGCAGCGGGTTTTTGCTGCAGTGTGCGCTAGTTCCAGTGAATGATAACCGACCTATGACCAACGCTCAATGACGGCACTCTCAGACACGCTTGCAAAACAACGTACAAAAATGAGCAAGGCAACGAAGGCTTATATACCCAAATCTTTCATCATCGGTGCTTGGTGTGACTTCACGGCACTGTCCCCAGACCTGCCTGACCGGTATCTTCCGGTAAGGTAAAGCACACATTGCCCTAAAGGAATACAGACGCACAGACAGACTTAAGTCTTAGCAATGTTGTGAAATGTAGCCTGCTGCAGTGTGAACAAACTGAGTCAGCCGAAAATTCTGACGTGGGAAAAACAGTTGTGCTCGGGATCCAATTCGATAGTCGTTTGACTATACTGATGCTCAGAATAACACTATGAACCCAGTCTCATTTGGATCGCTGCATTCTGCCATCTATTGGAAGTTTTCTTGCTTGTTTATTCATTGACGTCCATAACTAAAGTCCGCCTTAGTAATGCTTATCGACAACAAGAATTTCGATCCCGCAACTGCAGGACTGCTGGCATATGTATGGACCTGTTTCAGTATTTTGGTTAACTCTGGGTGCTGGGCACACGGGAAAGGCTTCAAGTGAATTGTTACAAATGGAACTTTTTTTACAAACGATGTAGCTTCAAATGATGCAACTACTACACTGGCGTAGAGATGTACACGCCAGAGATGCCACAACATTTATGTGATAATTTTCGTGTTTCAAACTGGTGAAGTCAAGATGAGAAATCTGTGTAGTATAGTTTGTTGGCTTACTTTTAAACCTACAAGAAGTTCATGCCCTCTAGAAAAATACCAGGCATTGCTTCGAGCTCATACATCTTCATATATTACTTCATATCACCCAGATTTATGCCTCCATTTAGCTACTTTACCCGCTTCCCAAATAGCACGGACAGCAAGCAAAGCCTTTGCATGTTTGGTCGAGGTGACATCGTCAGTGCAGGGTTGAGTGACTCACTCAATCCTGCACTGACGATGTCACCTCGATTAGTGATGAAACGTTTACAATCCAACTGCCAAGCTCGGTGAACAGATCAACAACCAGACTTAACTCTCTCTGCTGCTGCCCTTTGACAAACGGAGAGATAGTGTTTTTGGGAATCGGGCATATCTGAAGATTCATCCATTTATTTCAACAAACAATAGGCTAATATGTAGTACGGTTTCTTGTTTCCATGGGATATTTGTCTATCTCTCTAGCTATCAGCCCATCAGTCCTGGCCACATCCGTACGACAAATCACATCAGTCTTACTATGCGCTCAACCGTTTACCTTAATGCGATAGTCCCGTGGCTAATTCATTCCGTCCAAAGGAATTTCTTTATTCCAAACCTTGACAGAACACTCTTTTCCGCCAAAGTCAAACGAAGGGAAAGATCTCACGCCAGATTTAGCTACTTGACACAAATAATATTGGTGGATTCCTGAAATGCCATCAGAGGTTCCGTTCCGGCATCCGATTTCGGAATATCAGCTACCCTATCTCCAGAAGAGTGGAAAATGCCCACGCAGCCAAGCACACAAGAATAATTTTACGTGTGTGAAGAAGTTTTGCAGAGAATGCGTTAACAAGAATTACACACCAGGTGTTCTCTGCAGCCATGGCGATGGCCAGATTCCCTTCTGAAAATAAACCTGCTCCAGACATTTTGAATTAGTAAAGGTTACTATACTTGTTTTGATTGTTAATGCCCATTGGAGTGAATCGAGGCAGAAATTGTGCCATCTCAATCAGCTTTGTTAACACAGTTATCACTTCGTAATCAGTGTGAGAAATCCTAACTTTATTATAATAAAGCATAGAAATTTTCTGGCTTTATGTCCAGCATGCTCATTTAATAGAGGAAAAATGCACCGCGTTGGCAATCGTTTATAGACTGCTTCGGATTCAGTATTCGTGGGACAATGGGCGTCAGCCCTACAGAACTTATAATAGGTATGTTCCTACTTGTCTCAACCTGTTTTATGTAGCGGCAGTAAAGTGCCCTAATCCAGGAAATAATTACCCCCCTGGGAATTTTATTTTCACAGAAGTGCCTGCAGGCGGACGATGAGAACCGGTTTTGGTGCAAGATCCATGAGGATAAACGGAACAAGCCTGGGTGGAACCCGAGTGTACGCACCTATAGACAAGATTACATTAGACTGAAGCAGTTGAATTGTTCCCAGGACACCTCCAGTGCTAAATCAGAGATACGTGACAAATTGTACGCCCGGCATAGTAAAAACCTGCCAGACGTTATCAGTCCACAAGGTTGACTGCAGATACACTGAAATCCCCTATCTTCGAACCAATCTATTTTATCACTAAATCCACTCTCCACTCAATTTGCATGTTAAGCGTATTGCTGAACAAAATGAAAGTGCAATATGGGTAAAACATCCACAGATTTTTCACGGAGAATAACACGAAAAATAGCTGCATTTGCATAGTGACTGAATGTATTGTGCATTTTTGAATCTATCCTAAAAACTTCATGAATACGTGGGTATCTTTAAAATTTGATAAACGTTTCATACAGAAATTTCCACTACAAAGTTTCAAGTGATAGCTGTTTTGTGATCCCAATCTGGTAAACAATGGCTTATGCGGAAACAATGTTTGTATGCTTAACAAAGGCAGAAAAACATTTAACAGGGTTTTACATTTGGGGATTTTTGAACTATAAGTTCTTATGCTGGAAACTTTACAGCGTGCTGTTTTTATTACATTCAGGCATAAGAAATATGCATAAGAAATATATAATATAATATATATATATATAATGTATATATATAATGCATAAGAAATATATGTGCCGAAATGATCTTTATTAAAAGTGCATATCACAAGAACGTTTAAAGACTTTATAATGGGATTTACAGGAAATGGTAGTGTTTATTTACCTCATCTAATTCTGCACTCCTTGGGAAGCGGCCAAAATCTGTTTACGTCTCCTGCAGCAGAATAATTATAGATTTCAGAATAACCATGTTGATGTGCATTTATGTGTATGAATATATGTGTGCGGATAGGCCTGGTCCCCGAAGCTTTTTTTCTTCTATAGAAACCACTAATTATTGACCTTTCCTTAGAACTACACCAGTGCCACGTGAGAGTTAAAATATCTGTGGGAATGTGAAGTTTTGAACTTTCAGTGTAAAATGACACCTTGTACGGAATGGTGGCAAAGAATCCGGATATTTCACTCATTATTCGCCCTCATCAACTAGCGACCCGCAGCCCAAGGTCTTCCACGGTCAGTGGTTGAGACTGTGTGCAGCTGATAAACGCTCAAAGCAAAACGTCAGTCGACATGAGTTTCCTTACGCTAGCACGACCTGAGCATGCAGTAGCAAGGCTGCAGGCCAAACTGGATCGGATACTCGTTGCATCTAAAGTGTGGTGGGAAGCCGAAACCTGTTTGTGACTCTTAAGCAACGTATCAATCCAACTCACTGTTTGTTTCATACCACGCAGCTATCTAATTAAGAGAAATTTTGTAGAAGCCGCATAGTTCCGTGGGAATCACACTGTGTTGGAGCACGGCTCCCATAACGTTATCAGCGATAAATTTCACAACAAATAACATCTTTAGAATAACCATCGTCATCATTAGTTCGAAAGTGGTTTTAGTTTGGTACGTGTTTTGGTTAGTTTATTGAATCATTTGTGCAAATTAATATGGCGTCCGGATCTATGGACAATGGGATAACCTACCGGGTTTCCGGTTTGCACCATATGTAAATAAAACACTGCTGTAGTCCAGTATTTGCTTATTTTCCTTTTTCTAAATTTTATTATAACCATCTGGACAAAACAATCAGCTTGGTCAGGTGTAACTCAACGAGGATAACACCAATCTGCTCTTAATTCGCAACTAAAAGAAACGTAAGTTAGTGCGAACGAAAAAACAAGGCATAAAACCGACTGCTGCAGGTACGAATGGCTTTAAATCCAAGGAGATAAAATAAACATGGCCCCACTGAACAAGTCTTGAAGCATGCAACAACCAAGTTTCACGCTGCTCAAGATGAGCACCAAAATTTGGCATAACCTGCCTGCTTTCCCACAGCAGAGTATTTTGGACATCAATCTAAAAAACAAGTCTTCAACACCACAATTGTTCTTAATAACAGATACATCAGGGACAGTCTATGGTCAAATCCTTGGAAAGATATTGTCTCCGGAGGATAAATTGTTGAGCATTCAACTCCACCACTATTTTTCATTATCCGTGTCATCAATCTACGGTTTGATTAACACAAAGTTTGTAATAGCATTCAAAATGCTATCACTTATACCATACCTAGTATGATCTAAACTTAACCAAAGTCTGTGCTTTTAGCCCGGCTGAATTTTTTTCAGGATTTAAAGAGAGAAAAAACGAAGGTTTGGTATCCACAAGTAGCAGGCTGAGTGTTCTGGATTATCTCTTTATTTGATCCCCTTATCAGTACTGTAGGAAAATATTCACAGAATTCCCCGTCGAAAGTGAAATTTTCCATGAACTTTTCCGCTTACCGGCAAATAGGCTCCTCAAATCGTTCCAGTCAACACAGCCACATTGCGAAAATATGCTTGAATATAAAGGATCTTGAGGTGTGTAAACATTTTATCAAGCTACAGGCCTGTGAGGGCTAAAGAATATTGCAAAATTATTACGCACTGGTCATATAGACCAATTGGTTTGTTATTTGAGCAATTGAAGCTTGTCCATCGCGTATAGTTTGACGATGAACTAATGATTTTATCGTTTGAGGATATAAGGTATGAAGAAGTGTTATTGAGTATAGTAGTACATTATGTATCTAATTTCATGCGTGTTTATACGCATCTATATTCTTTCCAATGATAGTCAAATGAATTGACATGAAGGTAGAGATGTGGATAAGATGAGGTCAACACTGGCAAAACCATGGGTCACCTGCATAATCACCGGCCCACCTGCTAGTTGAGAAGACCAGGAACCCAGTTAAGGCTTTATTCATCTAAATCAGTGGCGCTTAGGCATTGTCACTCCAAAAATGGAGACACTGTTAACGTTATGGTCAATTAAATACAATTAGGTGCACTAGTAAGACATTTCTGGGAAACCTTGTATGGTGTTGTACTAAAGGAGATGTCGAAAATACAGTGATCGGCAGTGGACGCTGATACTTGGAATATAGTGAGTAAGTAACTAGTACCAGTGCATGTGGATTCCCATCATCTTTAGCTCAGCAGGTGGCTCACCTTAAGGTTCCACACATTAGCCAGCCGACGTTATTCTCTTTAGTCTACATCGGCATCGAAGGTCTGTATATCGCATCACATTCGATTCCGCCCAAACCCTTTGTGGCTTTTAACTACGCGCGGACGCCCAGTGGTTTGATCATCATTGATCGGTAAATCCAAATCGGATACCATTCACAAGTGACAGGAACCAAACAGACGAAGACAAGAATAAAACAAGGTCTAGTACAAACTTAGACAATTTACTATGGATGTTCTATTTTTAGGCAAATTGCCCACTACTTACTGTACATTCCAAACTTATACTCGCATTCGGCTGCAGATGACAGTGGAGATTGGGAAAAGCTATCCAAACTCCGACGTTGGAAAAGTCACAGTTAAAGTAGGGCGAATCCAGCAGGTGCATAAAGTGTCTTTTTATAGTAGAAGGATAGAGTGACTGTTCGAATATCAGGTGTGTTAGTCACCGCAATATTAAGCCAGGGTGTATAGAATCTACTGCTTGTTCTTTGGTCCAGTTGTCCAGTTAAAAACGCCCAGTGTATTCCGCCGCACGAAAGCAGGAAATTTGACTTCTGGATAGAGGAAGAAAGAGTTTTTGGAGTACCCGTTTCAAAGCGCTTTAGCCGAGAAGATGCTGCTTAGTTTTTGCCAAACTGGATCGGATACTCGTTGCATCTAAAGTGTGGTGGGAAGCCGAAACCTGTTTGTGACTCTTAAGCAACGTATCAATCCAACTCACTGTTTGTTTCATACCACGCAGCTATCTAATTAAGAGAAATTTTGTAGAAGCCGCATAGTTCCGTGGGAATCACACTGTGTTGGAGCACGGCTCCCATAACGTTATCAGCGATAAATTTCACAACAAATAACATCTTTAGAATAACCATCGTCATCATTAGTTCGAAAGTGGTTTTAGTTTGGTACGTGTTTTGGTTAGTTTATTGAATCATTTGTGCAAATTAATATGGCGTCCGGATCTATGGACAATGGGATAACCTACCGGGTTTCCGGTTTGCACCATATGTAAATAAAACACTGCTGTAGTCCAGTATTTGCTTATTTTCCTTTTTCTAAATTTTATTATAACCATCTGGACAAAACAATCAGCTTGGTCAGGTGTAACTCAACGAGGATAACACCAATCTGCTCTTAATTCGCAACTAAAAGAAACGTAAGTTAGTGCGAACGAAAAAACAAGGCATAAAACCGACTGCTGCAGGTACGAATGGCTTTAAATCCAAGGAGATAAAATAAACATGGCCCCACTGAACAAGTCTTGAAGCATGCAACAACCAAGTTTCACGCTGCTCAAGATGAGCACCAAAATTTGGCATAACCTGCCTGCTTTCCCACAGCAGAGTATTTTGGACATCAATCTAAAAAACAAGTCTTCAACACCACAATTGTTCTTAATAACAGATACATCAGGGACAGTCTATGGTCAAATCCTTGGAAAGATATTGTCTCCGGCCCAATAAAGGCCAGTTTCCAAATAACCACTAACCTCTTTGTTCACTCGGGTAGTTCACTCATAGTAAAGAGTGCCGTTTAATTAAACAACTACTCATATAAATGAAGTGGAGGATAAATTGTTGAGCATTCAACTCCACCACTATTTTTCATTATCCGTGTCATCAATCTACGGTTTGATTAACACAAAGTTTGTAATAGCATTCAAAATGCTATCACTTATACCATACCTAGTATGATCTAAACTTAACCAAAGTCTGTGCTTTTAGCCCGGCTGAATTTTTTTCAGGATTTAAAGAGAGAAAAAACGAAGGTTTGGTATCCACAAGTAGCAGGCTGAGTGTTCTGGATTATCTCTTTATTTGATCCCCTTATCAGTACTGTAGGAAAATATTCACAGAATTCCCCGTCGAAAGTGAAATTTTCCATGAACTTTTCCGCTTACCGGCAAATAGGCTCCTCAAATCGTTCCAGTCAACACAGCCACATTGCGAAAATATGCTTGAATATAAAGGATCTTGAGGTGTGTAAACATTTTATCAAGCTACAGGCCTGTGAGGGCTAAAGAATATTGCAAAATTATTACGCACTGGTCATATAGACCAATTGGTTTGTTATTTGAGCAATTGAAGCTTGTCCATCGCGTATAGTTTGACGATGAACTAATGATTTTATCGTTTGAGGATATAAGGTATGAAGAAGTGTTATTGAGTATAGTAGTACATTATGTATCTAATTTCATGCGTGTTTATACGCATCTATATTCTTTCCAATGATAGTCAAATGAATTGACATGAAGGTAGAGATGTGGATAAGATGAGGTCAACACTGGCAAAACCATGGGTCACCTGCATAATCACCGGCCCACCTGCTAGTTGAGAAGACCAGGAACCCAGTTAAGGCTTTATTCATCTAAATCAGTGGCGCTTAGGCATTGTCACTCCAAAAATGGAGACACTGTTAACGTTATGGTCAATTAAATACAATTAGGTGCACTAGTAAGACATTTCTGGGAAACCTTGTATGGTGTTGTACTAAAGGAGATGTCGAAAATACAGTGATCGGCAGTGGACGCTGATACTTGGAATATAGTGAGTAAGTAACTAGTACCAGTGCATGTGGATTCCCATCATCTTTAGCTCAGCAGGTGGCTCACCTTAAGGTTCCACACATTAGCCAGCCGACGTTATTCTCTTTAGTCTACATCGGCATCGAAGGTCTGTATATCGCATCACATTCGATTCCGCCCAAACCCTTTGTGGCTTTTAACTACGCGCGGACGCCCAGTGGTTTGATCATCATTGATCGGTAAATCCAAATCGGATACCATTCACAAGTGACAGGAACCAAACAGACGAAGACAAGAATAAAACAAGGTCTAGTACAAACTTAGACAATTTACTATGGATGTTCTATTTTTAGGCAAATTGCCCACTACTTACTGTACAAACTAAACTTATACTCGCATTCGGCTGCAGATGACAGTGGAGATTGGGAAAAGCTATCCAAACTCCGACGTTGGAAAAGTCACAAGTAGGGCGAGGCGAATCCAGCAGGTGCATAAAGTGTCTTTTTATAGTAGAAGGATAGAGTGACTGTTCGAATATCAGGTGTGTTAGTCACCGCAATATTAAGCCAGGGTGTATAGAATCTACTGCTTGTTCTTTGGTCCAGTTGTCCAGTTAAAAACGCCCAGTGTATTCCGCCGCACGAAAGCAGGAAATTTGACTTCTGGATAGAGGAAGAAAGAGTTTTTGGAGTACCCGTTTCAAAGCGCTTTAGCCGAGAAGATGCTGCTTAGTTTTTGATAGATCTGATTAGTCAGGTCAGTCAACGTGTTACTTTGGAAACCAGGGCTATTACAGACTCATTTTTCTGTATTAATTTAAGCCATTGGATCTCATTCATTCAATTATATTTTAAAAAATTCATAGAAACCCCCAGAGTGTCCTATAACGCTAGCCTATTTGAAGAAGATTTCTGGTGCCCCGATCACAGACCCGGGGTCTACTTCAGGCTCAACGGTTTAAAGCTGTAAACATTGTTTCATGATTCCAACCACATGAGTTTCCGTTAGTGAAACGAATATGAAAACCCCTCTGACGTAATTCATTACAAAAATCTAGCCACTGAAAGGATACTTAAAATTTATCTTTAAGATAAATTAGGTGAAAAAATAGGTTCTTTTCGAGTTGCTATCATAAAGCGTAAAGTTTGGTTCCTAAGTTGACAGGAAAACAAGACCATCCTCATGACAACAATGAAATTTTGAAAAGTTTCAGCAACCTTCTTAGTTGCATGTTTTATCAATGTGCCAATCTAAATTTTGAATTATGAGATTTAAGCGGCCATTTCTAGCTCTTGTTAAAAACCGCCGGCTTGAAAATGCTTAAGGAGAGTTATTTGTATGGTCCGATAGTAACATTACTCAATCAAGGTTACTTCCATCAGGTGAAAGTCTGCTTCATAAAAAGTACCTTATGAAACCACCGGCTAAAATCAGTAAAACTTCCTGAGTGATCTGCTGAACTTAATGCGTCATGTCTCTTCACTGACATGACAATATGACATGACTGATATGACAAAGAAGATACGGAATAGTTTTCGATCTACGAGAGCGAAAAGAAGCAATTGTTGTTGTCAATTCTTATCACCTAGGCCCTGTACTATCAATTGTCGCAAGTTTGTTTTTTAAATATATTGCCTTTTCCTTTCTAGCACTTACTATAGCACCTATACTTATACCTCAGAGACGAACATTTTTCTTATAAAGAGAATATTTGTAAAGGAAACACATTTGTTGAAAAAATTGGTTATCACAGCGGAATTGTTGAGACTCTAGCACAAATCCTTCAAAAAGCGCTTATAAATAGAATAGATTAGAATTGCTCACTGTAATTAGCTTACTTTTGCAATCCACATGTGCTTGCTGCCCACATCCTTCTAAAATAAATTTCCAGATAATACAGCCCAAAGATTTCGTGAAATTTAGGTTGTGTGAACATTTAATAAGTTGTCTTGACTACATGCAACAGTTTGTTGTCGCAACAGGTAAAGCCATGCATTGATCATTGAAACCTGCCTCCGAATTTGGTAGTGACATACGGAACGGAATCTCTCCGGATAACCCGATAATATAACCAACCCGTTTGTCGGGTTGGTGGACGGACTCTAGGGCACTCAACAGAACGAATGTCTTCCGCAGGACCAGTGAGCCACTTGAAAAATGTCCACAAATTGTATTTGAAAACGGACACTCAAAAGATCACTAAATGGTGTTACTGGGAGCATGACCACACAAATTTAACCATACTCCTCCCGCTTCTCTAACGATCTAATCCTAAATCAAGTCCGATTCCGAAGTAGCTTTGTGGGTAGATAAGTAAAGCTTTCAAAAATTTAAGAGCATTCAGCTGTACACCCCTTGGGCGCCTAGCCTCCATTTCGCCCGAAGGGAGCGCGAGGGCTGGGGTATTGCCGGCTCGCTCAAACACAGACAACAGTAGTTGAAAAACTTCTGTTATGCCTCTTTCAACTTTTTCAACTCAGAATCCAAAAATGGTGCAAAGTGTAATATTATGATGAGTTACCGATTCCAAGGCCACTTTCATCAGAACCGGACTTATTCCTGCACGGAGTCAAATCCCGGCCTCTAAATCTGCACTGAACACAACTTCCTGAATTTAAAGTGGCAAAACAATATCATATGTACATATAATTCCGCACTAATAAACAGTCATTAAAAAGTTACTCCATATGTTCAGGATTCACTTTTGCTTTAAGTTGCTATCGATTAACGAAGGCTGCTTAACACTCATAGATTGATTGATGTAACACTAGAAAAATTTGTTCTATTTTTCTTTCGGCAGACGAAAAATTCAACCAGGTCACGGAGATGAAATATGCTTGCTCTTATATGAATTTCGCAGTGAGGAATGGAAGATGGCTGAACACAAATAAGACTTGCAACCATTATTTGCTGGTTATAATAAGTTACTGTGAAACCAAAGCCAGCATTTCCCGCAAAAACAGCACGAGAGACAACTTTGCGGTATATCATTCTCTCTCTCCAAAAAGTCGCAACTTACCGGAGCAGACTTCCAACACTGCATCTAGGTCCGATGCAGATGGAATAGCGTACGTCATGGAGTTCCCCACTTTTACTGAAATTATCCTGTTACCACGAAATTAAATTTACCCAGAAATATTAGAAACAAGTCATTTATTTTGAGCATTTCGGAGTACTGCACACAGAAAAGCGGGGCGCTCCCATAAATACAATGTATTCAATATACCTAAAGTAGCGATTGGTGCTTCATACCACAATTTTCACTGGAGAGGGCCAAACGGAATTCTTTGGATTGTTCACATGATACAAAACTGCATGTGATAATGAGGTGCTGAAGAGTCTCTCAGTCTTGGTTCCAACCAGGCTGGAGAGTCTCTGAAAATAGGCCATAAAAACATGACTATTAAATAAGTCTCCTAAAAAGACCGGAGAGCTTTCATGTGATGATAATCTTTGTGTGCAACTACTAAAGCCAGTCATTAGTTCTATTTATTGAATTGAAACATTGTGTTCCCCTTCTTTTTATCATTAGAACAGGCAAAAGACATGCTGTGGTAGGTTGGTGGTTCTCTTAATCCATCTCGTCGCGGACTGTTATGTGCCTGCGATAAATACCATTTTATCTTTTGAAGAGAAGTGGCTTCAGTCCCAACACGAAGCAGCATGTGCCCAAGTCAAAAACCATCCTGATCTGCGTTGATATTTTTGCATCCCACCAAATTGCATTGTCCACTGAAGCAACCTCTGGTGGAAAAATCTGGAGAAATAATTACCTAGCACCATTGGGACCCCGGGATCCTTGGATGGGATTTAAAAGTTTGGACTCATACTCTGAGCTTAATTGCCTGTCTGTTTTAGTCCATCGGGGACACGTCGTAGATTAGAAAATTGAGTTCCATTGTGCGAATACTGAGCGCCCACTTCTGTAGCCGCAGCAGACCGGCGCTCAGCATTCGCACAACGAAGTGGAATTTTCGGAACGTATGAAGTGCCCTTGATGAATGACTGAGAACACCAGTCCGAATTTTCGAACTCCATTTAGGCATCTCGGGGTCTCAATGAGGCTGGGGAATTATTCCATCTGACATTTTCGCCAGAGGTACCATTGTTCCAGTGGACAATGAAATTTGGTGAGCTGCAAAATGTGAACGTTGTTCGAGATGGTTTTTAGTATGAGCACACACGCAACAAGACGCAACATTTTGGCGGGAAAATTTCACTTCACCCTTAAAGGCTTTGCAGCTAACAGCATTGTGCGTTTAATGGGCGCCCATCAATTCTGTTTTCATTTTGTTTTAATCGCCCAATAACATGCCAACAACGCTCTCACTAAATTGAAACGAAGCCCGTGTAACGCATTTAAAACCCGACTGTACCTGATTGTATGCCTATCATATGACATTATATGTGCCTCTCCCTCCCTCTCTTCCCCTATTGCAGGTACCACGGGCCCTGGACAAAGAAAAGTATCCCGCTTGTACACCCCCAACTGATCTTGACCCAACCTTGTACACCCCTGTCTTCCGGTTTCGGTTCGGGTTAATGCATGTGCGTTGTGGCTACACTCTGGTCTTCTTCCCCATACCACCCGACCTGTGCGCATGTGTGCTGTGTATACTGTGTGGATTCATTAATACCAGTCTGTATATCTGCACATTTCAGAACTGACGTGTGCCGTCGCTACATTCTGTCGAACGTCGAATACTGCTGACTTCCTGACGTCCCACTCTAAACTCAATAATCCTGAGGGGATTTCTTTGTGGGAGCAGATTGTGTCTAGTAAGAACTCATGACATCCCAGCATATAAAATAATTTGAAATTTATTGTGTCAATTCCCTTGTGGTTCATTCGTAGTTCAGGGCGTTGTCAGTGAGCATGACGTCGTTGTGTACTTCCATCTGATACTGGATCAAAACGCTTCTTCAAGATCCAACGGCACCATTTGATCATTTATACGCTATCCTACACACGTTCATTTACGATGGGCATATATTTTCACCATCCTGCCTACCGGGATGCCTCGATAAATCGGTGTTATGATAGCTATTCGAACTGCAGTGCCTGTTAGGACCGAGTGAACTGAAGATATATGTATCTCCCGTGCATTTTCTGTAAACCCGTGGGGTGAACGATAACATATTCTTTACAAGCAGAATAACGTCGTTTTCCCCTATCTCTTCACAGTCATCGGAAGTCTCTGTTTATTGGATTGCATACCAATTCCTGTCGCCAAGTTGACCTGACGATGGAGAACTCCTTGATATTACTTCAATAGACCTCAGTTAGTCACTTGAAAACGACGTATCCTTAGGTGCTTGGTGTCCGGAGGTTTTTTTTCCGGATTTAAGATGCAAAGACTTCAACAAACATGACATAAACTCCGTCCATTCGGCTGACCCACCAAAACATTTTTGTGTCCATCGCAATAAGAATTTCGGCCCAAAGCCTCAAAGCCACACTGAACACCGTTAAAAATCTGGCTACTGCCATTACATTACTTTGTTCATTTGGGATCACTTGACTAACTGCGGAAAACTCCAGATTTTTGCTCATCTCTCACATGCGTCCCATTTCGGACTTCTGAAAGTGTTTTCGTTGACATAGTATGAATGTGTTGAAAATGAAAAAGTTATCACCATGGCACAAATACCGTATAGGCCCAAATATGCTCTTTTGTTGTGATGGTTGAGCTTCACTGTTCCTAGAAGTAGGAAAGGATATGAAGAATTCGACCGACAATGATCAACGACCCTTCAAACTGCGACAAATCGTAGTAAGACGTGGCATGGATTTAAGTATCTTACTTTGCTCTGCAACAAGAATGTTGAGATAGGAAGACAATTTTCTTCAGGCAACGAGCGTGTCCATATTCAAGGAAGAAGTGATGCTGCCTCCCCTTGAAGAAGTTAGGTTTAGAAAAAAGTAGACCATGAGAAATTTACACTCGAATCACCCAATGGTTAACCACGAGCAAAATGCTCTTGAAAGTACATATTCTGTTGCTTGTCAGTGGATACCAAAGTGCACAGCCGCACTGGGAGTCGTACAGTTATACCTTATTATCTTCCTGATCTGTCCGAGCTAGCACCCGGGAGTCTGGCGCATCAGACTGCTTTGTCGTGGGCTCTGGGAAGTGTTTCTCAAAAGCACCGTGAGAAACACTGTCTTGTGGTTCAGAACTCCCAGCTACCGGCTATGGGAATAGTCCCAAAAACAAACTTCCACTTTTTATCACAGACTTATGAGTTGAACGTTAGAGTCAATAAACTTTTCTTCTTCAGTCTGGGCGACTGACAGTATTATTCTCCCTTGCAGCTCTTTGTTCGATTACCATTATGCACATTCCCTCCCCTCTCATCGAATGGAGCACCGCGACTTACTCAGTGTGATGCACACCAACTCACAGTGCACTGATATATGTCACCTCAACCAGCGTGATGGGACGTTTAAAACAAATTGCTCATCCCAGTGAACAAGCCAATGCCCCTCATTACTACATGAGCTACCAATATTCTCCTTTATTACATCCCGTAATCTCTTCAAGATTGGACACCAAGGATCCATTGCTGAAACCGCACTTCTCCATTCTGTCGATGTTTTTCCAAAACAAGCAGAAAACTCCCACCTTTATCATGTAGCCCAAGTCGCTTGGAAGTAGTTCAGATGTTTTAGATGCTACTGCTTGTCTATATGATCCTGACGAAATGGCTGTTAGTGTATATGTTGTGGGAGTCGCACATAGCTCCAAAGATGGAATATCTTGCCGGCCCGGATCCCAGTAAACAGTCGTCCTCACGGCTTTCGGTTGTCTATATATGGATGCGGCAAACGGTGCTTCTTTATCAGCTGTACTACAATATTTCGAAATATCGAGCCATTGTATAATGTGGGGATCGGCAAACTGAAATCATGCCGGAAAATCCATGCCAGCAACTAGCAACTACAAAGGCGCATCATATCTCCTTCAACCACCACAATGTCTGAGCTTTTAGCTCGCCGCAGCAGAGCATTCAGGGCGTCGTAAAACCTGTCTTTGACGGTGTCAGAGCTACAATCAGTTGGGGCATAGGCAGACACGATAAACAGACATCTATCAACTTGCCGCTTGTGAGACTCCTTCACAGACAATAATGATGAAAACCTTGCTAGAGACAAAACTCACTTGTGTTTCAGCCAACGGGAAAGCAATTTACGAACAATATGAAACAGCCACTTGTTCGAAAATCGTCTTCTTGAGCAGTAAACTAAATACTTCCAGGAGCAGTTCATTCGACACACTCAAACATAACTTTCAAAAGAACCAAACGACTTAAATGGAACATCAGCTTCAGCCAACTGTAAACAGCAAACTTTTGCCATGTGATACTACTCTCAAAATAACAAGGTACACAACCTAGATAGTCTGCAACCTGCACTCTTTAAAGGAAGTGATGAAGCTCTGGTAACCACTGACGAAGTTGGTGCAAAAAAATTGAAAAAAATAAAATACCGGTCAAATGAAGACCCTGGACTATAAGCACACTCTTTAAAAATGGTGCCTGGACGTTATGCGTAAAACACCGTAGTTGTGGCATCCAGGGTGCTCTCTGGCACAGTTCAACCGGTTATCCGCCTGAGCAAACTCGCAAAAGCCAAGAGTGGTTTTGCCCTGGCCAAGAATGTCTCGATTGTATCTTTACCTTGAGACGAGTTACTGAGTGGCATCACTCTTTCAAACATCTCACGTCGATCGATTTTCTTAATCTGGAATTTGTTTTTTACTTTGACCTTTGTCAGAATCCCCGGCGGTGTTTGGTGATTAAGAGTGTCCCTTCAAATTTTTATCTCTTACAGAGGCACTTTAAACGAACTTGTGTGGGCGCGTACTAGTAGACAGCAAGCTGTCACCTAAGTTTACTACGTCCGGTGTAAGACAATGCTGACGCCTGTCACTATACCTCCTTAAATTTGTTAGTGATGTACTGCCTGATACTTCCCTCCCTATCTCCGAAATATCAGGGTCAAAATGCCTCCGAGTGGTTTTCTTACTGGCATTAAGCGTACAAACGATAGTGTCTCTTTTTTACAGTTCTATCATACCTGTAAGTCATTTTTGACAATCTAAATAATCTTTCGTACAGTCTGATATGCACTACACGCCTGCAAGTCGTGAAAGTTTGTTACATGATTGAGTGGGATTGAATCCAAACTCATCGGCTTGCAGGCGAGCTGAATGAGGAAGTAGATAAATTTTTATTTGGGTAGTTGTTGAACTGGCTGAAGATCAAACTGCTCCTTGAATCAGGAAGGCCAGTGCAGCTTTTGCCAACCTCCGACACATAGCAGTAACGTGACGTCAGTTTGCCTTCGAAGGGCAGAATTCACACTGCAGAGATGCGATTTATACTACTTCATGGATCAGAGACCAAGGCATCTGGCAATATCCCAGGCCTCGTGCTTCCTTCTGATGGCATGGCAGTTTGACTGCAGCGCTACAGCTGAACTGTACTCTGTTATATTATATAGTATAACAATTTGGTATATTTAATATTTTGGCAACTAAATATGACCAAATATCCAGTCGAGAACAACTGCCTCCCTAAATGAAAACCTTAGACCCAACTCGCCAGAGGTTACCAGCGGTGGATGCAATGACTCAATCGCGCATCCAGTGGCGCTCGTGCACTAAAGCTGTCGCCCTGAACGCGCAGCTACTCAGTTTTCGAACCAACCGGATATATCATCGCCTCCAGTGCTCGGCTGTATCTCCCACGCGCTCACATTCTTTGGCGACGGAAACTGTAGAATTAAGATTTAACGCATCCTCTATTGGTGCGTGGTTCATAGTTGATAAACCGAGTGACAAAGGGTTTAATTTATCTCCTTTGCGGAACATATCTTCAAAAATCAGGGCTATACTCATCGCTTTGAACAGTCGATCTACATGAGATGAATTGTTCAATATTTTTGGAAAGGCTTTCATGACTGCTTCACTCCTAATACTGAGGTTTCGATATGAGGCTACAGCTTGAAGCTGTGCAGATCGCAGAGTTTGCGTCTGAGTAACAATTTTACTGTGCCCCTGCATGATGAGTGCCTGGGGTGAAATGGGCATTATGAGGCATTTTCGCTGCCCGGTCGAAGAAATGCTTCAGAGAACAAATTGCTAAGTAGCTGAGCTACCAAAGGTCTCTCTCCGGATGTGATTCACCGGCTACGTTGTGACACCACCTGAAAAGCTAAGGAGATAACAAGGGAAATTCAAATTTGATTTCCACGTTTCCATGATTCCGTGAACCTGGGTGAGTATTTCATAGTATGTATATACGCGCTTTTTGTACCCATGTCAGTTGATTATGTTTTGGTTGAACCTATCTTGGTGGCCAATTCGGGATTGACTCTCACTGCAAGGATATATGCTGAACCTCATTTGTTTCTAGCATGCAAAAGCTTTCGGCACAAGTGTTTACATCGCATTACTTGGGAGCCACCAACTTCAATCCAACCGCGGACCCAGTCGAGCCATGTGGCAATCAGCTATCGTTGAAGAGCTTTGATAAGAAATTGTCCTTCGTTTTTGAGCACACCACCTGTCTCTGACCAATGCACTGAACATGCACGTTTATCTGTTCACCCTACCTCAGGGGCACGCCGGTTTATGCAATAGCATCCTGTTCACCACATTCAAAGCCTCTCTATAGATAAACAGCATCGACTTGAGCTTACTGAAGAGCTCCCAGAACTTGCCAGGTACGATCGCTGTAACAGCGTTTTGGATGACAATCGGAAAAAAGTGAAAGAAGCCACGATCGCAAATCTGAAGGCGCCTGCCGGAAGTCCTTTGCACAGCTCAATGAAACTTGGCCTCGTCTTGCTCGGCAGCTCTGATTGAAGCCAGAAAATTTAAAAAAGCAGTGAACGAATGCGATGGCGCACGCAAATTCCTAAAATACCAACTGATTAATAACT
Source organism: Opisthorchis viverrini (assembly GCF_000715545.1). Classification (NCBI taxonomy): domain Eukaryota; kingdom Metazoa; phylum Platyhelminthes; class Trematoda; order Opisthorchiida; family Opisthorchiidae; genus Opisthorchis; species Opisthorchis viverrini. The sequence continues at coordinate 54,109 of NW_008752346.1, forward strand.
TAATAATTAAGGGAATGACAGAGTGCGCTGGTGGGTCGCAAAAACCCGAGAAGTGAAGACAGCCTTTGTAACAGCTACTCAGATCGACTCGATGAATATAAGTGAAATGATTTTCGAGACTATAATTTATTTGCAACAACGTCACCTTGAACAATAGGCTGGACGCCTTGAAGAACAGTCCAGTTGGGCCCCATCTGCTCAACCTCTGGAAGCGTCAAATTACCTCGAATGGAATATCCGTATTATCTACCATCGGCAACGAACGTTTGGCGTGAAATCTCATTGCTTCAGTTCAAATGAACACTTGGCCTGGACGACTTGCATCCTGTACTCTTCAAATAAGTGGAAAGTTCCGCACCTCCATTCTGGCAACTTTACTCTAATTTACTTGGAGAGAGAAGAGGATACGGCAGCATGGAGCGCCTTGGGAAGGATTCCTTTTTTTCAAAGCGGATACAGGAAAATTGCATTTGGCCACCGGGGCTCAGCCTAGTGGCTATACTTTCCAAAGAGTTCTTTGACAGTACCCTGAGGAGATTGATCCGTCATCAGAAGAATCAGCTTCGCGAGAATCAAGCTGGGTTTGACCCTGGCCAGAGTAGGATTTGGGTCACTCCCTCCGATGACAGCTGTTCTCATCTCTCTTGAGCTCACATTTGGTTTTGTTTCTGTTGATCGTCCAAAACCATGGCAGCGTCTGGTGATGGTACTTACTCTTAAATTCTCGTCTCTCATGAGGAATTTGTATGTCCTGTCTCCTGGACGCGTACGCGTCTGTGGCATATTCTCTTCAGCGTTCACCACATCCCGGGGCGTCAGGTGAGGATGGCTTCTTTCGGGCTTTTTAGTCAACTTCGTAGCCGATGTGCCACTTGGATCCTTTTTGAAAAAAACACAGTGACGTACAGTAATGTTTTGGGGATCTCGTCATCAGGTCAGTACATATCTAATGGTTAAAATAAGAGCGAAAATTGAAATACGCTACGAAGATTGGTTAGTGAAATGCAAAAACGTGGAGACACGAACGATTGGTTGTCTGCGCCTCCCCCCTTTCGCATATAGTTGGATGCTGTGAGAAAGTGGAGAGGTCTGTTGAGTGACTTGGCCGCTTGATTCGTGTCACACGACCAAGGCAGACTCAGCGTTCGTACGAAACGTTTTGACAGCACAATACCGGGTTTCGCAGGCGTATAGCGACTGCCTCGGCCGTTGTCAAGCAACGTCGTTGAATCTTTTTTTACCTACGTTTACCATTTGGGGCTACCAAAATACAACTGGGGTGTTTGTTCACGGGCAGTCGTCATTGGCATCATGGACAGTATGACATCAGGGTACAACACTGATGCTTCGCTGCCATACAACCATGATTCATTTGATCACGCAAAATAAGTATGACCGGGGATATTACTTTTCTTCGGCCGGATCCTTTAGAAATTTTAAATGACTTAAATAATGCTGCTACACGGTTCGATATGCACATCGGACCTGTAAAGTGTTAAGTGTTGCGGCAAGATTGGACGAAATCAAATCCAACCCTCAAGATTACATGTCAACCGATTGATCTGGCGTATAACTTCGTTTTCCTGAGCAGCTGCATGACTCCCGGTTGCCTGGCAATAGACAAAATGGCTTCATGGATTGGGATGGCCAGGGTAGCGTTTGCTAACCACCGGCGTTTGTGGCGTCGACTTGACGTCAGCTTGGTTGTCAAGGGTAGAGCGTTCAATACTGCAGTCTGATTTGTCCTCTGCAATGGATGACGGCTCCGTGCGAAGGATCTTTGGATTCTCACTGCTTGACCATGCATACTTCCGAAGCATTGCGTGAGTCTGGAGGGAACACCCAGATCAGCCATGCTGGAATTCAGCAATGCTGCGCAGTTCATTGTCCCTAGATCGGGTGGCCACAGTCCATAGATTGCGGCGACTAGGCCGTATGCTTCATACGCCAGTGGACGAGTTGCGTCGTGCAGCCCTCTTCACTTAGTCTTGTGTAGAATGGAAACGACTCAGGAGCGGTCAGCTCAGTGAGCCTGGTAGATATGGTTGTGTCACGGTATGGTATTGGAGCTATCACCTTCAATGCATAGTTCTTCATCCCTGCCACACTGCACAAACAGAACTATTCGTCCTAAAAGGACGAATTTGGCCATCATCTGCAACACGGAGCTCCCACTTCCTTATTCGCCTTATCCTTCGTGAATGAACCGGGAACAGCTGGAACCACTTTTTATCGATTCACGGTGTTGTGATCGCAAAAACTGTACTCAATGGTGAAAACAAGCTGGGCACATTTGATCGAGAAATCAGGTAGATCCGGCATCCCCAAACTTCAGTAGAATGTTCGGCAACTTGTCCGATCATAGTCTTCTCATAGAAACAATTTCAGTGTATATGGATGAATAGAAGATGTTGCGCATTACTAAGGTGAATGAGGACAGGAGGTATTTCAGGGATTGCTTGAATAGGGCAGAGCTTTAAAGGGCGAAGGCTAAGCTACCGGCAAACCCAACCAAAATTACAGTGCTACGGACCAACGGGAAATTCTCCAGCTGTAACACCCTTCCGGTGTCCAACCGTCATGTCACCCGAAGGAGCCACTAACGGGAATATCTTATTCCGTGAGTGGACAACTGTTAGGCTGACGCCCGTGATCTAACTCTAACTTAGCTCGAATAAGGTTGTTTTCGAGCCCCCTATTAGGCTATGGGAAAGGATTGTAATGCGGTATTGGAACCGCCAAGCAGGCTGGTTAAATCGCAGTATTTTATTAAAACGATGGGTGGAATGGTCAGAATTGAAAATTTGGCCTGAACCAGAAGGAGTGCATTTAAGCTCGGGTGGGTGTTAGCGCCTTGACGCCTCCGAACTATCATGGTGAATACAAGTATCCCTGATGAAATTTTTCCGCTCACCCAACCAAAGGTTACTTAAGTCATATGCTATAGAGGAGTCGGTCAATATCTCCCTTGTTAATCGAGGTTGGAGATACTGACTAGGCGTGACGATCTGAGAAGGTGGTGGATTTTTGTGGCCGTTGCAGTCGAGTGCAGTTTGGCTTCTACATATGGTGACTGGCGGATTGAGTCATTCTGGTTGTCCCGATTGAATGCAGGAAATTTCCCAAATATTCCCTGGCACGGTGTCGGTAAACAACCAGTGTAAAGAAGGCTACTACTGATGAGCACGTCAGTAGTGTGTGATTTTCTCGTAACTCTGCCTTCCGTTCACTGGAAAGTACACTCCATGGGGTTTATTACGAAACCTTTAAAGTTGCTTTGTGGCGTTCGTTTTCAATTGCTTGATGGTCAAGGAAAATCCCCGAAAGTTCAAGAAGACGCATGGGGATGTTCTGCAGAAGACCATGATACTTTTCAACGGAATCCTCAGGAGGTATACCCTGAAGGGAACCTTCTATGCTAGGCCACATGAGGCATTTGTGTTCTATTTAGCCTTTGTGGTTTGTCTGTCTGAACTTCTTGTATTCTTACGCTGCTGCGAACACCAGGCCACATGGTACGGTCATGTCGGCCTATGTCATTCGGAATGTAGACGAAAGATTTATTCATTCTTTTCGTGAGGGAGGTTGGCGCAGGAATTTCAGTAGCCATAATTACGTTTGCTGGTGTGTGTCAACTGCGGCACGGAGAAGACGCGTGTACCGGACTACAGTACGGGTTATATTGTCATACGAACTCAAGACTTGGCCCTTGTGGGCGGAAGACCAGAGGCATCTTCAGGTCTTCGGCCACGGATGTTTCAGGACTGTAACTGAAATTGGCTGGAATCCACGAATTCGTGATGAAGTCTTGAGAACATGGGTCCTTGATGGAGCACAAAGAACTTCACCCCAGAACTGCATTCAACAGTGCAAGCCAAGTTGATTTCGCCGTGTGCTACGTATACCGAGTCACCGTTTTTGCAAGAATAGTAATTTTACCCGTACCTAGTTCGAGGTATTGGAAACCCAGGTATGGGCAAACTCTGACAGGGTGGAAGGGGACGAGGGATTTTACGAGAAGCCCGGATGATGTTGGTTCTGCTTACCTTCCAGGAAGGAGCCTTCGTGTCTCATGCAGTGCTTGGTTGAAGATACTGAGAGGAATGGCGGCTAACGGATGTCTTAAATGGTAACAAAACTGGTCATCAAACCATAGAAATCTGTCCTTGTTCGTCGACTTTCACTCAGTGGATTATCGTTCAGATATGCGCTGATGCACAAGACCGTGTGTCTCCGAAAAGTTCAAATTATCGGGTAAGAAACGGGGCGGGGCGTTGTTTCTATTCATTCCAAAAGTACCTTTGTCTGAATGGTGACCAAGAATGGGTACTGTCATTATTATTGCCTCGAACGAGCGTCAGGGGACTCAAATGTTTGAGTGAAAGTGCAAATCGTTACTCATACTCATTATGAATGGGGATGGTGGAGAATGTTAGGCAGCGCATGGGTGAGTGAAGGACATATGGGTGTTTTTAACGCTCTACTAACCTAGTTGCTGTGATAGACACAGTTTGACACAGACGAACAGAAGTATAGTGAGTCTTTCAACCATTTGTTCTATGCCGCCGGTCAACTTCTCATTCATTTAGATGGCCCACTGTGATGCATTAATCACACTCCTTTCTGGTTGGTGTAATCTGAAAAATCGAATAGTGCAAAGATTAGGAAATAACTCGACTGTTTTCAACCAAGTATCGTTCATACATTTAATTTAACCTGATTATACTATCTATTTTGCGTCGCCATTAAGCCATCGGCCTGTAGCTACTAACCTCATGTCTCTACACCTATGTACGCTGGTTAGCGGACAATATAGTTATCAATGACTTAACTGATTGCAACCCTTCTTAATGGCTAAGTCATCTATAACAAGGGATCAGACCAAAGGTGGTCGGTGTCATATAAAAACTCACGAGTTATCCGGGCGGAGATGGAGTTCGAGATCGTGTTCATCAATTTCATCAAGTTTACAGTGGTGTTCCTTCATGAGAATGCAATGTGTCATTAAACTCCTCATTTTTTGAACATTTTATCCTTGAACATTTTATGCAAGGCTTATAAGTAATTTAAAGGTGTCTAGGTGAATTGAACGCGAGGAGTCTATGTGATAGGGTGTGAGTGTTTGTCAGGTCTGTAGAATCCACATCCACATCATTTTGGTTTGAACAGTCCCTTTTCTGTCCTGGTGCAGTTATTCTTGACGTCGCTGGACGAAGAATTGGAGTCGAGTTCCACTCATATTAGTTCTCTCATTGATTGACCGTGCCAGGATTTGAACTCCGAATATCTGACATGCAAACGAACGTGTTTCCTCAACTCCGTTAAAACACGCTGGACGCATCTGAGTGATCACGTCTTAACGGTCAAACGTGCTCACGCTGGAGCAATGGGATTAGTTTACCCGACTCCCCGAACGATCACTTAGTAACTGCTCGGATTGTTTCAACAGACCTACTGGTAAATTGTTTGATCGACTGATTGTTCGAATGATTGATTGGTTGGCTGGTTGGTTCGCTGTTTGACTGGTTATTTGGTTGCTCGATTAGATTGTTGAGTCGTTGGTTGGTTGGTTGATTGGTTGATTGAATGAATGAATGAATGAATGAACGATTGAATGAATGAATGAATGAACGAACGAACGAACGCCACTCGACTTCCCCTGTCTAGACATGGGCGACCTGGCAGTATCCTCCCAGCCTTCGTGCTTCCTTCTGGTGGCATGGCAGCTAGGCACCGAAAGGGTGCTACAGCTGAATGAATGAATGAATGAATGAATGAATGGCACACTGACTGACCGTTCCATCAGGCATCGCCTTTGTTCTCGATATTTCCATCAGCGGCAATGTGAATTGCTGGGTTTTGAAGACTCTCCGATATCCATCCAATTATCCTCGACGAGCCGGCTGAACCGTATCGGAGATAGTGCCCATCCTTGGCGTTCAACATCCTTGGTAGGAGAGTTTCCCAAGGGCTCCAGACGCACTGTCGGAAGGATGTGCGCACAGAGAACAGATTTTAATCACAAATTTGCGACACATTCTTTATTCTGCAGGCTTGATTAGATGTCCCTCTCGACGGGCACTTGAAAGGATGGCGAATTTAACCTATAGTATATGACCCCTGGCCGTTGATCTTCTCAGGGAGATTTTGCTGAAAACCTTTTGTTTCCACTCAAGGTAGATCCATCACTGCCTGTAATGATGATGTGCTATGATGCTACTTACGTTCGCGGAGATTTCCTGGACAGTTGAAATGTTCGCGACGAGTAGGATCATCTTCCACAGCTAGTCATCGTTTCAACAACCCACCGAAGGTGTTGAGAAATTCCATTTCTGAGGTTTGGAATTACTTTGGATGCAAACTTCGAATGATTTTGTCGATTCCTGCAATTCCGAAACTTTGCGCATATTATTGTTCACAAGTTAGGTGTTTGCGACTGTTAGTGTGGCCTACTGAATGAGAATGTGGTCAGTTCTGAATCCCAACTTTGGTCTGCATTTCCGCGCCCACTTTATGGGCGCCAGTCAGATCGAAACGTTTGATGGATTGCGCTAAGGCGAGTCACATTCTTCGTGGATGTATTACCAAGTGGTTAGAGCGCGAATTTACTGACCGAAAGGTTCGTGGTTCGAACCCGACCTCTGCCACTCGACTTCCCCTGTCTAGACATGGGCGACCTGGCAGTATCCTCCCAGCCTTCGTGCTTCCTTCTGGTGGCATGGCAGCTAGGCACCGAAAGGGTGCTACAGCTGAATGAATGAATGAATGAATGAATGAATGGCACACTGACTGACCGTTCCATCAGGCATCGCCTTTGTTCTCGATATTTCCATCAGCGGCAATGTGAATTGCTGGGTTTTGAAGACTCTCCGATATCCATCCAATTGTCCTCGACGAGCCGGCTGAACCGTATCGGAGATAGTGCCCATCCTTGGCGTTCAACATCCTTGGTAGGAGAGTTTCCCAAGGGCTCCAGACGCACTGTCGGAAGGATGTGCGCACAGAGAACAGATTTTAATCACAAATTTGCGACACATTCTTTATTCTGCAGGCTTGATTAGATGTCCCTCTCGACGGGCACTTGAAAGGATGGCGAATTTAACCTATAGTATATGACCCCTGGCCGTTGATCTTCTCAGGGAGATTTTGCTGAAAACCTTTTGTTTCCACTCAAGGTAGATCCATCACTGCCTGTAATGATGATGTGCTATGATGCTACTTACGTTCGCGGAGATTTCCTGGACAGTTGAAATGTTCGCGACGAGTAGGATCATCTTCCACAGCTAGTCATCGTTTCAACAACCCACCGAAGGTGTTGAGAAATTCCATTTCTGAGGTTTGGAATTACTTTGGATGCAAACTTCGAATGATTTTGTCGATTCCTGCAATTCCGAAACTTTGCGCATATTATTGTTCACAAGTTAGGTGTTTGCGACTGTTAGTGTGGCCTAGTGAATGAGAATGTGGTCAGTTCTGAATCCCAACTTGGGTCTGCATTTCCGCGCCCACTTTATGGGCGCCAGTCAGATTGAAACGTTTGATGGATTGCGCTAAGGCGGGTCACATTCTTCGTGGGTGTATTATTCGTCCGACCGTCTGAAACGGGCATAGTTTAAAGGCACAATCTAGTACACGGTCGGCGTCGCTAGCACATGCACTTTTTCTACAAATAGTTTTCCAACGAGGGTAATAATATGAGAACTTTTTTCTAATCCATACACTGAGGAAAACAGGTGGTAGGGCTGGTCGCCTCACTAAGAATATACAATTTCGTCCATCCTTATGACGGCAAATTCTACATGGGTATATGACGAAATGGTGTACTGGACTGACGGCATTCCCTTGTTACCAAACTTAGTCAATGTATGTGTCTGAGTAGCACTAGTTTACTCTCACCTTATGTGGCCTCCACATTAATGCTGCTCTGACCGAGAAATTCGCTTGTGGACTTCCAGAAGCCCAACTCAAACGGGAGAGCAGTTCCCGTCCTGAATCTCCGAATCCAGCAAGAAATCGTTTCGTTCAAAATAATTCGTGCTCTCAGGTCGACCATTTGACGTCTGATGTGTTACAGAAACCAACCCATGAGCCCCATGAACAAAAAAGTGGGTTTCGTTTTAGTTACTTTGTTTTTTATCAGTAGCGAAGCTCAGGCTGAATATCTTCGGCACAGTGTTCGTGTGCATCAGTTACACCTACGACATGCACAGCTTCGGACGACCGTCTACCTATACGAGAGGAGCTAATTGGGATTTTTCAGGGCTGAAAGTGAGCCCTGTACACTGGGATATATTTCATATGGTGATATTTAATCAACTATGATTTTCACTCAAGACAACCCTTTCCAGATTTGTTTATCGAAGTGTCAGGACTATGAACTGTCCACCGTTTCCCATCCTCACGTTGGATGGGAACAGGTCGTTCATCTGGCCCACTAAAACATCAGTTTAAGCTGAGCAGACATTCCTAGAACTACGTGTCCAAATAAATGTGCAATAGTTTCATCTGCATCAGTCTTGTCTGCCTGTGCTGTAGGCACTCATTATGTAATCAATGGTTGCCAAACTGGTGTATAGTTGTCATAGTTCATTACTATTAAATGAAAGAATTGAAGAAACCATGTCAGCTCCTCTGTGCACCCTTCTGTCCTTCATTTTCGAGACGATAAGTCACGTTCAGTTGATAACAATTTCGAAGAATATCAAGAATTTACGGGGAAACCTGATTTATTATTATTGGTATGCTACGTCGACCTGATCTACACCAACTATCTAGGCGTAATAATGCTCGCTGTCTGTCAAAACATGAAGTTTAGCCATTCACCGGTTTTGGGTTCCTGCTAAATTTGTTCCGCAATAAACGCAAGCACGATAAGAACTATTTCATAGACTTAGTAGAAAAATCAAGTAATGCCACCGTTCATCCGGAATTTCTGTCATTCGATAACAATTCCTCGTGAAATCTATGGTCATGTTCGAGTCCTTATTCCGGGTTCGGTCTCTGTTAAATGTGCGCGTGAGGGCACCAACTGAACACATTCCAAATGCCACACCTACTTGCCAGTCTCCTGTTGATATTCATTGTATCAATGAAACGACTTTCGGATGACCTAAGTTCTCAGGGTCTCGTAGAAGAATGGACGCAAACTGTGCAGTTATCTGACGAGTGATAAGGATGGTTGTTGAAACTGCACTCAGTCGCATAACAGGATCATCCGCCCTACTTCCTCTCTATCGCCTTCACTAACTTGGGCTCTCACACAATTCCACACTGTTAAACAGAGGCGGGTGATAACAGCTCCGAATTCCGACAAAATAACGAAGACCTGCAAATATGAGTTGAGTTGTTGGTGTTTTACTGACGAAACAATAAATGCTAGTTAGCGAACTTACCGATATCGTCGTTCATTGATACGAATGGACCAGAAAGTCTTTATTCCTCTGCTTTTGCTCGTTAGGAGGAACCTGGTGATAAAACATTATAGGGCATCAGAAGTGTAATTTTCTTGGGGTATTTCTTCCCTGAAGAATCCATATAGGACAGAGCATTTTGTCACGACAAGTTTAGTGCGAGAATTCGCGCAACAGATTGTCGCATGAACTTCGCGTTGAGATAGAAATTTATAAATATAGGTCGTTTTCTGACCCTATTTGCATATTAACATGAATGGGTCTTTAATATGTCTTGCCGATCGAACGCTGATTCATCATTCAATCATTCATAACTTTTGTAACCAGGACGATCAGACCAATTAGCATAACTGACTTAGGTCTGAGCAGCATTGCATGGGCTTTTAGGAATCCTCAAGATAGTGAATCTCTATGGGAAAATGTTTGACTACATGGCCTAAATGAAGAAAATTGAAAATTACACAGGGTTACCAAAACGTGGTTTCTTTCGAAAAAGTGGTTTTCAATGCTTCTTCCGAAACCAGTTGTAAAGGATCATTTTTACGTACCAAAAATTGGTTGGTTGAAAATTATAATCGCGAACCCCTGAAATGCACTGAACATACTATTTGTTGTTGGTACTCCCGAAGCTGAGCTTTCACTCATGCTAGCTGTGAAATAAGTTGGATAAATAACCTGTACCATTTGATATGCCTTTTGATGCACTTCGGGATATCCGTTGGTTTACTCAGTCAATTCACACTCCTAAGTTAGACGGCATGGTAAATGACGTGAAAGTGATACGGAATCAGTCAATCTAGACTGGTAACCAAAACACGTATAATATGAAGGAGAACACAAACTTATCCCCATGGTCATTTCCCGCTTCTCCGTGTAACTTATCAGGATCATGCACTGCTTTTCTTTCAGATAACCCCACAGAATACTCTCAGCAGTACATATTCCTGTACTTCTGCCGGGATTGGTTGCCATGCTGCAAAAGGCGAAAGAAAACAACTGTTTTGAAGTAAGCATTTCAAAACTGCCCGATGTTATTTGCGCTCTTTCTCCTTCTATGCGCCATGTCTGAAGGGCTAAACTGGTCGTAACCGAGTTGCCCATCAATCGCATGAGACAAGCAATTTCACGAAATGGATACTTATTTAAATGAGAATAATCGCTTCCTGGTTGGGGTTGTGAGGGCTGCAGGAGGTACTAAAATGTCTCATGAAGTGGCTGATTCCTCGCGGAAGCAGAGACCAAGTTCAGTCAATCAAGTGCACCATCGTAATGGAACGGTAGGTTATCCGGACCTTCTGAACAGCTTTCGTGGGTATGTGATGGAATAATTTAGTTTATCTGGAGTATGTCTTTGTATGCCTTTGTTCAAAACGTAGTACTGAGCATACTGAACCTGAGTGGGCTTCACCAGGCCTTGTGGTCTTGATCATCATGAAGCAGGACCTTCTTATATCACCCATAAAAAGCTAGATAAAACTGATAAGCGAGGTAATTTATCAAGAGATTCATTGCATTACAGTTACGATTCATTGCTTGATGAACATCCCTGGAAGTCGGTAAGCATTTATTTGTCACGCTTTTTCCTTTTGTTAGGACTCAGCTTCGTTGCTCTGCAGCCGTATTTCAACTGTGATATGCTCCCACAAACGATGCCCCGTAAAATCCCTGGGCTGAGCAATGGCTGAGTCTGTCGCGAAATGATGATTCCTTCAGTTCTGAGTGACAGTTCACATTAACATGACAGATGACTAGTCAATCTGGGTCGATTTTATGTGGCAGGTCCGCCGTGCTATTTTTTCTAGGTGAGTAATTCAGCAACGTTGGTGATCAGAACTCATCATCTCTTGGGTTCTGGGGTTTTGATTTACTCAAAACAGATTGCGATTACAAGATACTCCGTACTGTCAAAATTGGACTATCTTCTTTGTACGGGCAGAGGTGTTGTATAATATTCTAGACCAGAGTAAACTTCTTTAGTAGGTTGCTTGCAGTCCGTTTACGAATTTCACCCCGATTTTTTTGGAGTCCGTAGCCATATCGCGTAAGAGTGATGACCATCTGACCTTTTCCAAGTTCATTTGCATTTACTTTTATTGAAAACATGAGGGTTCAGAATCTAAGTATTTGACTGTGCATCCCTCTCATTTTCTTCACATTTTTGGTTGAGAAACTAGTCAATGCTGAAAATTCGAGAAGCACTCTAGCTGTTTCATCTTCATTGGGAATCATCAGCATTGCGCATAATACGAAACGGGAGGGAGATTCGAACTCCAAATCTCCTGGCCACTAGTTGAACACGTAGGAGACTGCGTGCCCTTGGACGGAATGCAGAGACATTCATCCTTCAATCGTGCCCATCCTTCGAGTGATCATCTGTTCACTGGCTCCTCAGGCGAAGAATTCTCTTATGGAATATTCAGTCGTCATATGAATTATTCTTCCTTCTGAACTACCTTCTTTGGTTGACCTGCTTGAACCTGATGTTAGCCATTGCCTTTCAATATTGAAAACTCAAGGTCCGTTCACTTAATTATTTGAATTTATGGGTCATCGCAGCTTCAGTTTAGGGCTGTCGCTGTCAATCTGTTTATTCGCTTGGGATCAGGCAGAGCAATTTTTTTCCGCAATTTGGTAATTGATCAGATTGATGTTGATCTGTTCGCCGACCTTCGCAATTGACCTGCATACGTTTCGTCACTATTCGAAGGGACCCAACAGCGCAGTGATGATGTATCCTCGAATGGGGACGAAGCGTTTGCAAGTCAATTGCTGAGCTCAGCGAACAGGTCAACAGCCACCTGTTCAGTTACCGATTTACCAATATTCAAAAACATTACCAGCTGCAAGCTTTTTCGCCATTTTCCAAGGTCATAGTTGAGTCGATTCACTTCGCCAAAAAACTGAACAACGTGAGTTAAAGTAAGACTTGAGTTTTCATCATAACTGTCTGTTTCGGGTACTTCTGTTCTCGTTCAAAGGTAAGCCGGTAAATTAGTGGATAACTACGAAGGAAAAGGTGATCGTGAAACTAGTCGGCCGCATGAGCCTTGTCTGTGGTTGGTTGTGGATGGAATTTAAATTATCGTAGTTTCAACTGATAACTCTGACCGCTCCAGCCTTAGACTGTTCCCAGTGTGTAATCGCTTCACGGATCCGTAATACATCATCGATCTCTGTAACAATCTCAGACAAGTTTGACTCTGCCACGTTTGATTCCGCGTGATTCTCTCCAGGAAAACATCTCACGAACGGTACTCGCAACATTCGCAGGGAAGTTGAGTTAGAGTATCCTCCTATAGGCAGTAGCATACACCTCATGCATGGCAATTTAGTTCGGCACAAAGTGCACTATTCCTCTTCACTCTCCTTAGACAGCCTGATTCGTTTTCTTTTGCCCTCCACTTTCATTTGGAGAGAAAGCAATTTCGATTCAACGGACATGACTTCCTCACCCTATATCTATACCAAAGAAGACGGACGAAATCTAACGAGATTCCAGTTAAGCAGTTGTCTGATATTCCCTGGGTCGCCAAAGAATGGGCCGTTCGACAGAGACCTCCACTGCCCCTGAACCTCCAGTGGACTGAAGAGTAAGCGGCAACAAAACTGCAAGCATATTGGCGAGGATTCTCAGTGAGTGCTGTTATTTTTGCATTCAGCAATTTAGAGCTCCAACAGTTCGTTCTAATCACTACCTGCTTTTATGACACTACGTCAAGTGTTAGGGTAAAGGCAAGGATATAGGCGCCCTAAAATCTTACGGTTCCCTGACTTCAGGAGTATGTTTGATTCTATCGATCATTTAAGTCTTATAACACATTTTCGCAACAGGGCATGACCCAGAATTCTGTGAATCTCGTGCGCTGTTCGTATTGAGATACTTGTGGGCGNTCTAAGTATTTGACTGTGCATCCCTCTCATTTTCTTCACATTTTTGGTTGAGAAACTAGTCAATGCTGAAAATTCGAGAAGCACTCTAGCTGTTTCATCTTCATTGGGAATCATCAGCATTGCGCATAATACGAAACTCCAGGGAGATTCGAACTCCAAATCTCCTGGCCACTAGTTGAACACGTAGGAGACTGCGTGCCCTTGGACGGAATGCAGAGACATTCATCCTTCAATCGTGCCCATCCTTCGAGTGATCATCTGTTCACTGGCTCCTCAGGCGAAGAATTCTCTTATGGAATATTCAGTCGTCATATGAATTATTCTTCCTTCTGAACTACCTTCTTTGGTTGACCTGCTTGAACCTGATGTTAGCCATTGCCTTTCAATATTGAAAACTCAAGGTCCGTTCACTTAATTATTTGAATTTATGGGTCATCGCAGCTTCAGTTTAGGGCTGTCGCTGTCAATCTGTTTATTCGCTTGGGATCAGGCAGAGCAATTTTTTTCCGCAATTTGGTAATTGATCAGATTGATGTTGATCTGTTCGCCGACCTTCGCAATTGACCTGCATACGTTTCGTCACTTTTCGAAGGGACCCAACAGCGCAGTGATGATGTATCCTCGAATGGGGACGAAGCGTTTGCAAGTCAATTGCTGAGCTCAGCGACAGGTCAACTCTGACTGTTCCAGCCTTAGACCGTTGTGTGTGTGTAATCGCTTCACGGATCCGTAATACATCATCGATCTCTGTAACAATCTCAGACAAGTTTGACTCTGCCACGTTTGATTCCGCGTGATTCTCTCCAGGAAAACATCTCACGAACGGTACTCGCAACATTCGCAGGGAAGTTGAGTTAGAGTATCCTCCTATAGGCAGTAGCATACACCTCATGCATGGCAATTTAGTTCGGCACAAAGTGCACTATTCCTCTTCACTCTCCTTAGACAGCCTGATTCGTTTTCTTTTGCCCTCCACTTTCATTTGGAGAGAAAGCAATTTCGATTCAACGGACATGACTTCCTCACCCTATATCTATACCAAAGAAGACGGACGAAATCTAACGAGATTCCAGTTAAGCAGTTGTCTGATATTCCCTGGGTCGCCAAAGAATGGGCCGTTCGACAGAGACCTCCACTGCCCCTGAACCTCCAGTGGACTGAAGAGTAAGCGGCAACAAAACTGCAAGCATATTGGCGAGGATTCTCAGTGAGTGATGTTATTTCTGCATTCAGCAATTTAGAGCTCCAACAGTTCGTTCTAATCACTACCTGCTTTTATGACACTACGTCAAGTGTTAGGGTAAAGGCAAGGATATAGGCGCCCTAAAATCTTACGGTTCCCTGACTTCAGGAGTATGTTTGATTCTATCGATCATTTAAGTCTTATAACACATTTTCGCAACAGGGCATGACCCAGAATTCTGTGAATCTCGTGCGCTGTTCGTATTGAGATACTTGTGGGCGAGTGTGTGGGGGGTAGAGCTTTCTATAGGCTTTTCCACAACCAGTGGTGTCCAACAAGAATATCCACTCTTCCCGCTTTTGTTCACTTTATTATCGATTAGCTAGCGAGGCGAACATTGTAAGGTCTCCAAAACCCCGGTCTTCAGAGCTGTCCGAGCGAGAACCTTGTCGACCTGGAATATGCAGATGACATTGATCCCATCTTAAAAAGGGAGCAGAAAACGCAAGCAATACCACGATAGCTGAAAAGGTCATCCAGTCCTTCGGTATGTGTTTCGAGCTCACAAAGTGCCATGTGATATTGCAGAACTTACGGTCTTTGAACATGCCTCTGGGAATTCAAGGATTGGCAATCGAATTTGTGGAACATTGTACGTATCTTGAAAGTAGCATTAGCTCTAGGGGTAGTCTAACAGTGAATGAACGTGAGAATCTCAAAGTCCACAACTGGGTTTACTAATTTCTACCACTTGTGGTTTCAAAAAGGTATCTCCCTGGATCACAAAGGGTACGTGTATCAGACCACAGTGTGGGTTGTATGTTGTATGACTGCGAGGCTTGGTCACTTCAGGCTGAGGATCTGTGGCATCTCCAGGTCTTTGACCACAGATGTCTCAGAAAAATGGCTGGAATAGGCTTGGACCGGCAAATTATCAATGAGGTGTCCAAGAGATCAGGTTTCGGTGAGGCAGAGGGTGCTTCTCTCAAGGAATGTATCCGGCAATATAAGCGTTAGATGGGCCATTTGTTATGCACGCCAAGCTAGCACCTAGAGCTCCACTGCTCCTGAGTCTCTAATAGACTGAAGAGGAGATGGCTGCGAAACTGCATATATATCAAAAGAATCATTTCACATTAAGTCCTGTAGTTTATACACTCCAATGGCTAAGCACTTCACTTGTTCGTTCTAACCACCACATCTCTATTGATGACAATGTGTAACCAAATTCTCTGCTTTTTATTGTAGAATGGGAGACAACCGGAAGTGCAAGAATTTCACAATGGCAACATGAAAGATTTTATCATAGGAGTGAACTGAAACAATCCTGCCGCCTATTGAAACGGAACTTGCACTTGATGTAAGCGTTAGATGGGCCATGTGTTATGCATGCCAAGCTACCACCCGTCGATAACAGCGCTGCTTTCCGTGCCCAGTTTGGAGTGGCCAAAACCTAGAAATGGGCGGGATTTGACAGGGAGAGGAAATGGAAGAGATTACGAGACTTTTGAGTGAGTGCTGTTAATGCTATTTGCCTCAGAGGAGAGGGTCCACATCATCCTCTCCTTGCCTGGCTGTAGACAATGAACAATGTGGCGGCTAAACGGAGTGGGTGGCGTTATTATTGTTATTTACATCCAGGTTGTCTGACTGAGTCCTGGAGGTGTAGGCACCTCAGGTGTCTGTATTAGGCTAACCCTAGGTTCACATCCCTCTCCATTTCTTTCTTTCTTCGTTTATGAGGCATCGGTGTGTTCATCCGGTGTTGCTATCAGTGATGACAGTAATAATTATGACAATGTGTAACCAACTTCTTTGTTTTTATTATAGATCCGGCGACAACCGGAGGTGCAAGAGCTTCGACAATGGCAACACGAGTGGCGAGTTTACAACAGGGGTGAACTGAAGTCATCCTGACGCTTACTAAATGATAATAATAATAATAATAATAATAATAGTAATAATAATGCTTCGGCTGCAAGACTCTTTTGGCGCCTAGCTACCTTGCAACCTCTTCATCTCGCCTGCCCCTGTCTAGGCTTGGGTATTCTGGCAATATCTCCACCCTCGTGTCCCCTTCGGGGACCCCCTGATGCTTACTAGAACGGAGCTTACATGATGTAATAGATAATCATTATCCTTAATTAGGTTTCATCGACGTCTTGACTGCAATTTATCTTCTGGTATCCAACGTCAAATGAATATCACTTATTTAGGGCACAATCTGAATAGAACATTTGTGCGATAATCTTACAGTGTGAGTGCGAGGAAATGTAAGCCGTCCATTTGCAGGGTAGACGAGTGCCCCAAACAAAAGACTCTTTTACCCAATATGGCTGCTAGTCACATAAAATGATTGACTTTCCCAGTGCTCATGTGCCTTTTTATCAATGCTTCAGTAGCACATCCATGTGATGAATCACCATAAAGACTGACGTACAGTATGTTCCGGCAACTTTGTTCTCATGTGGCTTGTATGGATAATTCATCCAGGTGTAGTAGCCCTCCCTACAAAAAGCCAGATTTGCAAACGTCAAAATTGTCTGTCTTAATGAGAAAAGAGCAGAGTTCTTCGCGACATTTGTCTTGCTTCATTTTCTGTGGCTTGACAATCTCGACAATTAGGCGACCTGATCTGCCAGTTAGGCTAATTTACGGTCATTTTACGAGCTTATCATACGATCAAACCAATCCCTCTCAGCGAGCTCACTACGGATTCGACTTGGGAAGAGTACAGGGTCAAAATGGATATTGTCAATAGTAATAGGTATCGACCGTTACCGAGGTTCAAACCATCACATTGTGGCACATTGTGGTGGTACCAAGCCACTAAATCGAAGTTGTATGCGGTCGTCCCACCACATTTACCCTGTAGATTTACTAATCTGTACGGTTCTGACCAAAGCTGAAGCAATTGTAGTCAATAGACTACAATTGCCTGTACCTAGTTCATCCTGTCACTATTCACCGTAGTTCTTTATGCTTCGTTTCCTTACTACAACCCAACACGTCTGGAACTTCGGAATAACTGAGAAAACACACACAATCCGATGTTCCAGTGAGTCGCAGGTCTCAAGCCAATTCCAACACTCACTTGATAAATGGCACCTGATGGACGGTGAATTAAGGTGAGGTTGAATAATACTTATACATGCAGGGGAACAAGCAATCTATGGGTAGAATTAAACAGCCGTTTGTCTGTAGTGAACGCTTTTGCCCGATCCGGCTAATTCGTGTTGTGGCTCTTCAAATAATCGGTTCTCAGTCTTTTAATGGAACAAGCTAGTGCTGTGTAGCTGGAAGATGCATTTTACAAACAAAGGGTAGTTTGCACTACCATACAGTATCCACTTCAAGAAGGATCAACCGTAAATAAATAGTTCTAGCACTGGCCACTGTTTAGCGATTTTACTGCTACACTCTACTACTTCAATCTATTTCCCTACAATATAATCCAACAACATGTAATGAAACATGGTACAAAGAAAATCGGTACTCCCATCCCTGCCCCACAGTATATCAGGAGCAATTCAGCATCGTCCGATGTAGTAACATTATCGTTAGAACACTAGTGCCTAAATGTCTAACGGATAACATCAATTTTTTAATGAATCCGCGCATAGAATAGTCTCCAAATCCAGATGGATCCAGAGCACATCAGGCACAAGTGTTTTCGACCGACATGCTGCTATGAATGATAAATATGTAGTGACTAAGGCCTTCATGAAACAAGCCGGCAGCACTTCAAATCAGGTCGGATTAAGATTCACACACTACCGATACTTGGCTGTATGACCCACACTCCCCCCGTTTTTGGTGATCGAAACTGTAACAGCTGCAACCAATGTACCTATCGTACCAATTGGTCGGTTGATTGACCGTTACCTGAATGATCTTTATATTCGATTTGACAGCCCAAATATTACCCCATCGCAAGCCATCAATGTGCTGTGTAAAAAGAGAACGACCTCTAATCATTTTGCTTTTTTGAAAAACGTGCAATTTACCAAGATACTTGCTAACAAAAATCTACTTAACAGTAGGAGAATTCAGAAATACCAAGGTAAGTTGGCGAGGTCCTCCCCATGTGTTATTCATAGACCAACATTAATGGACACCGGTTGACATTGACCTCGGTTGGTCATGTTAAGGCGCATTTGGCTCACATATTACCAGCCTGAACAATCATACAGCGTTAGACAAGGGATATCCGAGGAACCTAGGATTTAAAGTAAACTATTCTGTTGAAGCATGCAGCTTTCTTCGTTTGAAAGTCATCTTTGAGGAAAATGACGAAGTGATTTTTCTGGTATGCACTTTGGCCTTTGTTAGCTAGCACGTACATCGCATCTCATGAGTGGCTCCATAGGCCACTGGGACGGGTGTCATATTTGAAGAACAAACTTTATCCCCCATAAGTAGCTCTATCAGTGCATGACCACAAACTCGAGGTCACCAGGATGTCTATTCAAGACTAAGGGAGACAACCTATCAAAACCAGTTCCAGAGTCAAACGACAGCAGCTAATAAACGACGCAGTTTATATTGTAAAGTCCGAACACTGGTTATCCTTAAAATAGACTCTTTGTTAAGAGCTGGATGCTCAAAGTGAAAAAATCCGATGTGAACTGGTGTCGTAATTAGGAAAATGCTAGTCGGGTATTAATAGCATCAGCAGTCGCATACTAGTTCGCTTGAACGTTGATGTGACTAAATTTAGCAGATGTGCATCAGGATACCCGTCTAACATAAACCTTAGTCTCTTAATATAGTGCTCTATAAACCATCGAATTTGTGGAGACAGTGCGGAATCCGCTTGTCACATCTGCATCCCCCCTGGTTTTACCAGGAGATTGATTCCCATCAACTGATGACAGAGCGGCAGTCTAATATCTACGCCTACAAGGAAAAAGCGTCCCAGCTTACTAGGTCAAACATCTGATTTGGTTACGGTTTTCTCATTTAGTCACACACCCTGTGCGACTGTGGTAAAGTGGGATTTTAGTTTTCATAAAGGAAACTATTCACAAGGTTGCTAAAAACTCTTGGAACTTGTGAGTAGTTTCCTTTATGAAAAAATACTATGATTTCTCGAATATCGTGCCAAATGAAACATGTGGATGCCTTTGTAAATTACATCCTGTTGAAGAATGATTACAGACTGGGACAGGCACATATTCAGGAAGGTAGGTCTGACACACGAGCGCGATTGCTCGTATATCATCGGCACCGCATAATCTGGCAGAGAATTGCAATAGATTTCGAGGTTATCGGGTACCGATGGTAAAGAACTACTCAACCTTACCAGCACAACTCTCTGTGAACTCTCATCATGGTGAACTTCACCCAAAGCGCGAATAACTGCTAGAATGGCTTCTTGAAGGACGTGGTTTGTGGTGAAAATTCAATCGCATTCATACACCGTCTGGATAGACTATTGGGCTCCATATTCCTAATATGACCATAAACGAGAGATTCATCTTGTGGGGGAGCCACAAACGATTGAGTGATACGCGATATCCTCAGTTTTTTTGGACAAAATCCTATCTGTACGGATGAACGGGGTTGTCGAATACCGTTATATACATATATATATATATATATATATATATAAAATATCGGTAGTTCGCATGTGAACCCATTTGAGATAACGTAGTGTTAAGCAGCGCCCGGGGCAATCACGCAGGCTTGAGTTTGGATCACCACGTTTCGACAAGCTATGTATGTCTTCAGTCCGTCCTATCGCATTGGCTAGATAATATTTCAGTATATCGTCAACCTGCTATCAGTAAAATCGCTGAAAATACTTCATGAGTTCCTTATGTCTACCGAAACTAGCTAAAACACACGACCATATTGGACGTCTTGTCACAGGGTGTTAACAATGCGAATATACATAGCAGACGTATCGCAATTTACGCTTTTGCAAGCTGACAGACAAATAATTCCAAGATTCTGTACGGGTACAATTGATGGCGAAGAAAAGATATTTATTGGTTCCATGTAGTTCCGAGAGACACTTGATCAGTAGGTAATAATTCGCTGTCCCACAATATACTCAGCTATATCCTTATCACACATTCAAATGACTAGTGGATTGCATATTCATTCTGTTTTCACACGACTGGATGAATTCCACGCAGTGAGCTGAGCCGAATGAATGAACAATACTGCTACATATGATTAGCTCATGTGAATACTTTGAGATTGGATGAAAACGGACACATCAGAATCTCAATGGTATTATAGATAACAGTGATTGTCGGGATTTCTAAGAAACTGGTAATAGTCCTCCCCGAAATTGGCATGACGAACCAAAGTTAGAGCTGCCGTTCAAAAATACCACTTGATATTACGCGAAACTCTTGGATCTTACTGGACTAAATTCAAGTAAGCAGTCTTCACTGCGCTTTTCGGCTGGCTGGGTCGATAAAGATCAATGCGTCTCGACGTGGTACTGTCAGCATGTGCTACAACAGGTGGCAGCTCTGACGCTGCGAAAAATGGCCTCTGTGGAAATGGTCACGGTTTCTTCGGTCAGCAAGAAGAACAGATTTCGTGGTTCTCGCAGGTCAGCCGACTAAATTTTTAGGAAGCTCATCATGGTGGCCGATCCGGGATTACCGCTCATCCCAGTCTTGTATCGGATGGAGACAAACTAGGGGTGTTCAGTCAATGACTTGAGAATGAAACATGCAAGAATTTACCAGTAAACACAGTCAGGTTTGTAAATTTCATCGCTCCGAGTAGAGACCGCGGGACGAGAAGACAAATCTTTACTAACACTGAGAGAGACGATTGTCATGATGCCAATGACAATCCTGCATCAAACCTATCGCTTTAATTTCGTAGCTCCCATCTCCTGCTATTGTGGAAAAAAGGATACATTTTTCGTCATTGTTTATGTTAGACCATCGCCCCAACCACGTGACTCTCATCCTCTTATTCTCCCTATCCTCACTGGACAAGCTGGAACCACTTCATTCCGATGTCCTGATTTATGAGCTGACAAAATAAATGAGACCGAACTTCGTGTATGAAATAAGTGTTCCGATGACGTTGCGTTTGGGCAGGTAGTCTGAAGTCAGTTCATTCAATCTGATGCGATTTGAGGCAGAGCGTGAATTTCGGAAACTTAATCTTACACTGCATTAGTGTTGAAAAACTCTCCCAGAAGTAGACCCTCCATTTTCAAAACAGTTTGATTGTACCGGAGTTTGGCTCTCACAGTAGAGGTTACGTCTCACATGTGGGAAGAAATCAGCTTTGCAGGCGCCCTTTGCTGATTAGAATATACATCGTGCATACCTAACGACAAACGGCTCCTCCAGTTTTGTTGCACATATTATTCCGTCTTCTGAGCATGGGCAAAAATTGCCTTTTGGTTTGAAAGATTTAGTAGGCTCTGCACGTGTCTCGACGGAGTACCTTGAATTCGGAAGTGAATGCCTTCTCACTCCAACCCTAGAACTGTTGCTGCATTGTATCAGAGCAGGCATTATTATCTGATTCCGTGGCAGAGAAAATGTCTGTGCGATAGCTCAGATTGATAGCCCAGATTGTCCTATCATTCGTTGACAATCTTCTGTGACATTTATAGTTCTGTTCCAGTTCTTGGGCTCTATATGCAGTCTTTGTTGAAGCGTGCGCGGGCAAACACCAAATGAACACATTCCAAATGCTACATCTATTTGGCAGTACCCTGCTGATATTCATTGTGACGATGAAACGACTTTGGGATGACCTAAGTTCCCAGGGTCCCGTAGAATAATAGACACAAACTGTGCAGTTTTCTGACGAGTGATAAGGATTGTTGTTAAAATTGCACTCAGTCGCATGACAAGATCATCCATTCTATTTTCTCTCTATCGCTCTTACTAGCTTGGGCTCCCACACGGGTGATCACAGCTCCAAACTCCGACTAAAATAACGTAAATGTACAAATATGTGTTGAGCTGTTGGTGCTTTACTGACGAATCAGAAAATGCTCATCAGCAAAATTCCCGAGATTGTGCCGCCGTTCATTGATACGAAAAGACCAGAAAGTGTTGATCGTTAGGAGATATCCGGTGATGGAACCTTATACGGCATTAAAAGAGCGAGTGCGTCAGCTGATTGGATACTCCGAATCGCATCTATGTTAAGCCGACTAAACGCTAACTTATAATTCAATCATTACCTTTATAACCACGGAAATCAAACATTGACCTGAGCGGCCTCGTGTGGGCTTTCAGGGATCCCCAAAATAATAAATCTATATGGGAAATCTTTTGATCACATACCATAATCGGAGAATATACAAAACGCGGTTTCCCAAGCAAAATTTGTTTTCCGCGTTGTTTTCCGGATCCCGTCGTAAATTACCAGCTTCGTGCCCGCTACATGAATTGCCGTTTGATCAATTCGACCACAGTGGGGAAGTCTGGCCGTGCGATCCACTTGACGGGTAATTGGTTTCCCAAGTTTGGACAATTCCACGCCTGTTGTCTTTTGTATCGCGGCGATGTGGTTCCGAAAGACGTGAACGCGGCGATCACGAAGATCAAGACGCAGAAGACAGTGCAATCCGTGGACTGGTGTCCTACGGGCTTTAAGGTTGGTTTGAATTATCAGCCACCGACCGTTGTTCCAGGTGGTGACCTAGCGAAAGTGCAACAAGCATTGTGCATGTTGAGCAACACGACGGTGGTTGCGGAGGCTTGAGCTCGTTTAGATCATAAATTTGATCTTATGTACGCGAAACGCGCGTTCGTTCATTGGTATGTTGATGAGGGAATGGAAGAAGGTGAATTTTCGGAGGCACGTGAAGATATGGCCGCGTTGGAGAAGGACTATGAGGAGGTTGGGATTGACAGTATTGGTGATGAGAATGACGATAGTGACTATTAGTTTTTTTCTATAGAGGAGATATATTTGGATATTCGTTACTCTTGAATTCGTTCTGACAATGCGCTTGGCGAGTTTTTAGGTGGTTTGTCAAGGTTCCGTTTACGTTAGTATTTTTGACAGCTCAAGCTGCGGTCAGTCGCTTGTATGATATTTGCTGCTAGGCAGGCGGGCATGGGGGCTGCCTAATGCGATGTTGTTGGTCAGAAAACGACATTGAGTAGCCTGAGGTTTGTCTGTGATGCGGGTGCAAGAGATACTTGTGCAGATGCTTGTTATTCCCGACGGGCGTTTTAATGCGTAGGTATTCGAACTGGGAACACCCGGTACACCCAACACCTCTATGTTGGCCCGAAGTTTGTAGCATATGGTGTGGGTAAAACAAAATACTCAGGATTGAAAGGAAATTGTCGAAGGTCGACGAGATTAATGACGGAAGCAGCTGGGTCTCCTGGCAACCGATTCCCCGTGACGCGTTGACGCTAATTGCGCAAAGTCAACGGATCAGGACTTTAACACATCCATGATTTTTTGCATTGCGAAAGTAAGCCATGTTGGGCGCGACCAAATGCCTTTGATAAGTTGAGGTAGGCAGTATATTCTCTGACGTTCGTATCTCGATGTCGATGATTAAACTCAGGCTTGTTAGTTAAGATCTGTGCTCACGAAATCCACGTTGAACATGTGACAGAATTCCATATGGTTCACGCAAGTATAACGGATCGCAGGCCACATAAGACGACAATTTTTGACGAATATCACTATTACCACAACATTTCGATTCCTCATTTCTGTGACCTATTAGGAGTTCATGAAAGGCTCCGTAGGATTTTAATCATAAATAGAACCTTAATTTGGTTTATATGCACTGCAAAAGCGTTTTAGGTGTTCTTTCCAATCGCTCTCCGTCTTTGCATAAGGTGTAAGGCTTTTTTAAATATAGTGCCCGGCGACTTACACGGTCTCTACGTGCATTTGATGGGAGTGTTGTTGAAACAAATCAGTGATACCTAAAGCGCCATTCAGCGACTATGTATAACTATAGAGTCGAAAATGAGGTATTTATCGTGCAGGTCCAATTTGTGTGTGGCGAACTAACGATAAATTGTCTCCGATGTTGTGGTTATAGCATCTCGGTCATGTGCTACGCATATCGAAACACCGTCTACCAAGACGAGTGTTGTTCTCCGTGCCTCCTTCAGCATGGCGCAAACCACGAGGTGGACAGCACATGGCTTGGCAGAAAGGCGTCAAAGAGATCACGAAGAGTTTGGGTGTTGTGCGACTTCCAGGATG